>NC_028452.1:1359171-1600512 GCF_000263155.2 Setaria italica | reverse complement strand
GACATGTCTCGTTGTACAGCCTATATTTAAGACTATCCAACCCTTCTGTGGGCCCATAGATGTATGATGACAACCCTTGGAATACTTTTTAGTGAACTGCAGGGGTCCCGAGAACTAGACTCCATCTGTGCAATTAGTTTTGTAATTAGCTCATGTTTAGTCCTCCTAATTAGCATCCGAACATCCGCTGTGATCCTGCTAAAGATTAGCACCTCGTATCCAAACATCTGACTACCAAGTAGTACTCCACTAACTTGATTTGCTTGGTGCCCAATGCTCAATTTTCTTTGGATATTTTATAAGAGGAGCCCTAAGTTTCTGCTCGCTTACTTGCTGTTTTTTTTTCAAAGGGAACAATATATATTTCTATCCACCTAAGCTGAAGAAGAAGAAATGTTTATGGCTAGGAGGCATGTTTTATATGATGCATAAATGGTTTGAAGTTGGCTAGAGGTCATGAGAATCTAGTGTAGTATAAGGCCATGCAGAGTCAGCAGCCACATGCTCCCCTCCAACACCACCACATGTGTTACCATCTGGGTGATCATTGCAAACTGCAGGGCATCTACACCACCATAAAGAAATGGCAATTACCTCTCAAATGTGTCCTTGGCATGGGGAGATGACACGTAGAGCATCTAGGAGAGGCACAGGACAATGCCTTATTTGGTGCTATATGATTGGCAAATTAGGCCACTTCTTTGGCTTATAAGCCTACATATAAATCTCCTCGTTGTGTTCCCTTCCCACCTTTTCTAGTGGAAGATCGCAAGGGAGAATATCTGTTCGGTGAAGCATTTAGGGATGGGCAAAGATTAAAGGGATAGAATATGTCATTACGTTAGGTTTGGTTAATCATTTTGAGCAATCATTTATCGTCAACACAAGGAGCTAGTTAAAGACATGAATCATTTTAAATGTGCACCTCTCGGTAAGTATCCATAAATTAAGAGAAAGAAGACTAATCAGGAAGAGTTAGCTTGTTTATACCCAAAAGGAGTTGAATTTGGTGTCGTTTGAACTAATTCTTTTTTCCGAGGGGAATCCACCCCTTCCTGCACCCTTTACTCTTTTTACTTGCCAACCTGAACAAGTGAACATTGGCACAACACAACCTATTTGGCCATTCTTTTTTCTAGACATGTTTAATAAAATTACCTAAAAGTGTTTATCATGGAAATGTACTACTATCATTTTTATGTGGCAAACATTATTTTTATTTCCAATAATGGTCAAAGTTTTTAAAGTTTTTTTTTGCGAAACACGGTACAGATGCAGATGCTCACAAACACACACGCACACTCGCTTCTACGAACATACGCATGCAAACCTACCTCTATGAGTACCTCCGAGAGGCTAAGTTGGCAGATCCTAACATTGAGGAGAGATAGAAATTTTAAATCTTTACCGTACACATATTAAAACAATAACAAATTGCTGCTAACAAGGCTGGACTATATAGAAAAATAAATAAAACACTGCAAATAACCCGAAGCAAATTAGCACTGATACTAATCTTTTTTTTTGCCAAACACAGTAGCACTATACTAATCTCATTGTATTCAAACTCTTTTTTAATAAAGAAAAAAGATAAGCTACTGGTGTAGGAACAGGACAAATAAGTTCATTAGCACCGAAGACATATCCGGGTGTTGCACGAGCAGGAGCTCGTACGTACGTGTTAGCCGTTTGGATATTGTGGAGTAAGCAAGCAACAACCACCCCAAATGCGATACAGCACGAATGCATCTAGACAAAATGACACTCTGTCCTGATCAGCTAAAGCAAGAACCCTAGCTCTTTTCAGATTAGACGTGTACAAACATATTCGAGTACTATAACGAATCAGTGTACGGTGCACTTAAGCTGACGAGTGTAATGATGTTTCATATTTGTTTCTGTTCTATCTGCTTTCCCCAGCTTCGCTGGCTGGCAGAAAAGCAGAAAGGATGCTCGCGTCGGCTACTTTTGTTGCACGCTCACCCGATTCTTTCTTCTTTGGAGCTGTCTGACAAGTCCTTAGATAATGTTAACATAAAAGGTTGGAAGCATGTTCTGATAATGCCGTAAACCACGTCGCAAATTTTATTCACTGAATTATATTACACTATCTCATTTATTTTGGTCTGGAGCAGCAATCTTCGCCGAAGGCTCGGTTGAGATGGAAGAGATAAAAATGTAGAAGCAGATAGAGCTCCTGCAATGCTGAAGCTGACGATGCAAGTATGCTGATCCGTAAGCAGGGGAGTACTGTCTGCCTTGCTGTACATACGTTTGAAATTTTGATTCTTTCTGTTTTGGCGTTCGGCGGTAGGTGTCATTTTCAGAGGAGAAACAAAGCTTAGAACATGCTAGCAAATAAACATTTCAGGATGGTATCCTAATGTTACGAGGATTCCCTGTTACTTCCCCTGAAATTAAAATTTGAGATTGAATGAAGATAAAATTTTGCAGATAAAGCTCCTGCAGAGCTCAAACTGACAAGCATGCTAGCTGCTGATCCTTACGCAGGTGGTACTGTCTGCCTTGTTGTACAAAAGTCTGAAAATTTGATTCCTTCTGTTTTGGCCTTCTACGATAGGTTCCATTTCAGGAAAAACAAGCATAGTGGTTAGCAATTAAACATTTCAGCATGAAACAGTGACTCCTCTACTTTGTTTCCCTGAAAATTGAAACCTGATGAGGGAGACCAAACAGCAGGAATGTTAATGGTGAAAGCTGAAGCTCTTAATCCCCTGCAGACCGTGGTCCTTGGTTCGTTGGCCGTGCCGTGCGTGCACACACGACCATGCATGATTACTAAGTTGACGACACTTAGCAAAAGCATTAAAAACAATCAAGGGGGGTTAGGGTGTGTTAGACAGTTGGTTAGGATGCAAAGGCGAAGGAGAGGAGAGGAAAGTAAGCCGTCGTCATCATCATCGTCGTCCTCGACGGCAGCAACAACCGGTGTAGACGGCGGCCGAGGGCTAAACAACTGGGAAAGAAGTGAACCATTCGGTTGGTTCAGTTCAGTTTGTTTCACCTTTTGTTGATGCTTCTTCAGAAAAAAATAGCTATCCAGCCTGAAAAGGCAAATGCTGATGGCATTTTTTAGAGCCCCTTTCTTCAAACTTTCACCGACCGGGATGGGCAACGATCATGGAGATTTGGGGCTTTGCGGTGGTTAGTTACTACTAATCCCACTTAGTTTTATGACCTCTGAATTGATAATGCAGGGTTGCAGGACCAATCTGTGGGTGCTAAAGGACACTGTTCATGTCCTTCCGGGTACGACTTTTGCCTTGCATTGCATCGGTGGTTACGCGCCCTAAACTCAGGGTCTTACACCAACTAACCTGGCGTTCACGATACACCAACGGTGCCTGCTGACTTGTGGGGTTATAAAATTCCCAGTAGACGAAACGTAGCACAAATGTGATGCTCCTGCGTAAGTGACATTTACCCCCAAAAGGGGAGAGAATCCTTATCTGTACTGTCAGTCGGAACACGGTTCAGAGAACTTAAAGTCAATTCCAAACTGGACCATTTATCTTACATGGATCATGATGTTCTTATGCACCGACATGCCTCTGTACTGAAGGCAGCAGGAGATAGTCACCGTTTAAACAGGAGATGCGCACTAAAATGTTTGTGTTTGGGCTATGTAAAGAATGCCAGCCGAAGAGCTGTGGCGAAAATGTTGTGTCTGCACGTTTGGAAATTGGTAACTGACTGCCGCCGGAGGCAAACCATAGCCATGTGGCTGAGATGCGTGGCGCCGACGTGTTAGTGGAAGAACTGTAGTCGGTCCAAGATTCTGAACTGCAAATAAGACCACCATGAATCATGATTTTAGAGTGCAGATAGATAGCAGTTCAAAGACGATCTATTGGGCCTTTGTTTTTGGTCTTCCATGAATCATGATCTTCTTATGCACCGACATGCATGTCTCGGTGATGAAGTAAGTAAACGAGCACGAGTTTATCAATCCGATCTGCACCATTGAAACCGGGGTTTTCACTAAAACGTTTCTTTGCACCAAGCAATAGAACCTGCAACGAGTACAGATTCCCACTAGAAAAATGTCAGTGCCAAGCAGTAGTCAAATACTGCTGCGCTCGCACGTTGGCAGCTGACTGCAGCCGCCGGCACCGCCGCATAGCCATGTGCCCGGCCACTTGCCCCGACGGCGACGGGCCGACGGCTACGACGAGCAGCTCGCTCAAACTCTGAGGAGATGAGAGGCGGCGGACGGAAAAGACTGCTCCACTGTGCTCCGTCGCCATCCTCCAATCGATGTGCTTCGTCCTCCATCGGTCCATGCCAACTCAACTCCTCCAGGCTCCAGTCCTCCCCCTGCACTGAATCAGAGGAGATCATCGTTGCTGTCGCAGCACACACGCCGCCGCAACTTGCGAAAAGGCTAGCTGTCCGTGACAGACACAGTGTGTTCCTTCGCTTTCATTGGCCGATGGATGGATGCATTCACGACGTATACTACAACAAGGACTGAAACGAGTACCGTACCAGGCGTACCGACTTGCGAGTTGTTTATCCTTATCCCGACCGGAATCCGTGGCGAAATTGTAGTTGCACCGTATGCGATCGACGAGGCACCACACCACCGTCGAGAGGCATCGCGTCTTGGAATCAGGCTTGGTGTCTGCACGACAGCACGAGCGAGTTTGATCACGCGTTACACGTCCGTCCATGGCCGCCGATCAGTCCGGACAGGAGATGCTGTCCTGCGTCCTACTGAATCCTGATCGATATCCACGCGAGCGTGCACACACGGCAACGTGCCAAAATGCAGCGTCAATGGACGGTACGTGTTTGCTGGTTTTCTCTGCCTTCTGGTGGGTGGACAGAGAGCATGGAGGTGAGGAAGGTGAAGCTCTAGCATCTTCCTCATCAGATGATGCAGAGAGGCACCAGCACCATCCATGCGTGAGATCGAGGGGCGTACGATCGTGTACGACGAGAAAGCAACCGTGCATTGGCTCGTAGCATCCCCGGAATATCGACCCGATCATCATCCGATCCACACACCCTGTTGTTTTCCTCTTTTGGTGAGAAGGGGACGTATAGGAGGTGAGAGGGTTTGTTTGTAGCAACGTCCGGTCGTGATGGGAAGATGCCGACCTCTGAACCTAAACAAAACTCCACACAGCTGGTGATGAACAGCCACGGCTCGTTCCTCGTTCCTGGTTACTAATAATAGATTCCTGATCTAGTGATCTAGTCCATATTAGCGTCCACGACCTGCATGGCCGCATGATCTTCCGGTGGTAATGCGAGACGTGGACTTGGCAACCAGAGAACAAAAGGATCGTTGCTCCCCTATGCATATGCTTTGCATCTCGTCCGTCTCGTGGCTCCTCCTGACTTCCTGGTCCCTGCCTCCCCGAGAAGGCGTGTGCCACCGTTGCAAAGTACTCGCCGCCGGACACGGTAGCTGGAGTGGTGCACGAACCAAGCGAGGAACACGTACGCCACGGCGCCCACATCGTGCACGATCGAGCATGTGGTGCACGGCGAATGCGATGAGGTGCACGGCGAATGCGATGAGGTGCACGGCAAAGTAGAGTGGGCCGGAGAGTTTAACCAGGCGTCCGCCCGGGCAGTTTAACCGGGCCGGCCGGCCGGCCGGCCGATCAGCCGATCCGGCGCAGAGATTTGCCGTATCGGCCCCCCACGCCGCCTGCGCATTAATTAATTTAGGGCCCGGCGCCGCGGATAAAATACGGGCAGCCGGAGCCGCGCCCACGGCAAGCGAGCGGCGGCAGCACGCACATGGGTGGACCGGTGGAGGCCGCTCACCTGTCGCCCGGGCCTTGCCGAATGCCGATGCCGTCGAGAGAGGCAGGCGCGCGGGCATATTCCTGTTCCAAGCCGCGCGCGGCGTTTGGCTCCGAGCGGCAGGCCCCCGGCGGCGACGGCTCAACCGCGCCACGTACACGCCCCCCCCTCCCGAGTCCCGACCCCGTCGCCGCGGCGGCACGTGCGCGGCGCGGCCGCGGGGCCTGCATGCTTGATGCTTCTTCGCTCGGGCTCTCCAGCGCTCCACCGCACTGATTCGTATCGAGGTCTTGTACGCACCCCCGCCGAGCGAATCCTGGAGTCCGCGGACGGTCGGTGCGGCCGTTTGACCGGCGGTGGCCTCGGCCATTGGCTGCCCGCGAAGGTCTGGTCGCCGTCAGCGATCCGTCCACGGCGGGAGCTGTGCTCTGATCCTGCTCCTGCGCTCGCTACATTGACCCGAATTATGTGTCGTTCTTCGTTCACAAGAGAAGAACGTAGCGTTCTGTACGCTAAAAGCGGCGAACAGCTCGCGTTCTGGATGGATGGATGGATCGGTGGTGGCACGTGCAGCAGTAGCAGCTGCTTTTGCGACACTTTGTTTTCCTTCGCTTAGGCCGTGATGGGGGCTAGGGGAGGAAATGAGGGACTGTACTTGCTTCGTTAGGAAGCATCAGGCATGTGTGTTAGAGGACGGTTAACTGATATCGTGGCATTGACAGCGGGATCCCATTTGACTCTATCATCCAGGCAGCAGGTGCATGAACCAGTAACAGTGCTGCATCCTCTCGGCAGATCAACGGTCTGCCGCGGTAGGAAACAGTGTTCAATTTGACCAAGCGTTCAGCCAAAACATGATGCTTCAATCATGCAACGACGACCCCTCTACCTCCATCCATCCATCTCTGTCTTGGCAGAACGCTGCCTGAGAACAAGATGGAATGCTACCTTTCGGCAAGATTTACTCCATGCGGTACCAAACAGAGGCCAGGACCGGCATGTAATAGCAGAGTCCGGAAGGGACTGGGGCGCGAGCCTGCCCAGCACTCCAGTAGGCGTGCCCCGAGATCTTCATGGCGATCCTTGAAAGCTACGACTCCGGCAGGGATTCGCGCGGCGCGGGCGACAAAATCCGACGGGAAATCGCCCATGATCAGACAGACCAAATTCGGGCACATGCGCAGCCGGGTGGACTGCTCGCCCTGCTCCGGACAGCGCCCGGTCACATGCACGAGCAGCCCACTTCGGTCGATCGCCACCTGACCGATCGCTCTGGTACTCTGATCGTTGATCGATCGGGCCGCAGGGATGAGGCACAACGCCTGGCCGCCTCATCCCATCACATCGCAGCTTGCCAAGCCAAGCCAAAAGGATTCCATCTCCCCTTCCCCAGGCCTCGACACCGCCGATGATGGATGCGACGTGACCGTGTCATCATGCGATGCTACTGCCCACTGTAGCCAACAGCGATGCATGGTGCTCGTACCGTGCATGGCTTCCTTTCTCCTCTCGTTTTTCTTTTCCCATCTCTCTCACTCAGACACGAAGAACAGTGAGCTCGGTTTTGATTTTGTGGTGGCCGTGGGCTGAGGCGCTGAGCAGTGTGCAGGCGGAGGTAGCTGCAGCACGCGTTTTGCAAGTGCAAGGCGCCAAAACTGGCTGGGCACGGCGTGACGAGCTACACTGGTATCCCTGTTTGAGAAAGATCACAAGCAGTGAAGTGTATCTGCACGATTTGTTTTTTTTTTTTGCATACATGACTAGTATTACACATTTATTAGGAGGTATATGTACTACAGACAAATAGATTATTGGCCACCGATCCCAAATGGCTCATGACATACACGCGAAAAAAAGGAACGCATTGAATAAAGTGGAAGGAGAAAATGGGCATCTGCGTAGGAGGGAAGGTTGTGCATTCCATTTCTTGGTGGCACAAGGCTGGAGGTTAGTTTATGCATCTGGTGTTTGACAGTGGGATTAGAACATTAAGCATGTGCTTTTGCCAGAAACTCAGGAAGATATACTAAGGAGTGCAGAGTTGTTTAGGATCCACAAACTTATAGTAGTTTTACAAGCAGTGTCATTCTGAAAAGGCCTCAAAGTCAATAATGTTGCTACAAGAACTTATAGTAGTGAACTAGTGACATGAAAAATCAAACAAGACCAAGTCTTTCAAGTTACCAAAGAGGAAGGTCTAACACAAGTCTTGGATATAGGTGATTTGTAGCAGTTCTTTTTCTCCCTTTTGAAGACCAAAGAACTAAAATAAGAGGACTTCGAACGAATTGTCCAACTGAGCAATGCACACTGAAAAATGTAACAGAAGAATAGTGGGAACCCGCTGGCATTTTTTAATTTAATTAGCAAGAAAACAGATTTAGTAAAATAGTAGTAGAAGAATAACGTCCCATCGCCATCAGCATAATTTATTCCTGGCCAACTGGACGATCCGAAAGGCAAAGGCCCCACATTTCGCGAAGGGGCCGCTCCTCCCTACAAAGCCTCCCCCTCCCCCCTCCCCCTCCAAAAGCCAGCTCCATTTCACCACCACCAGTCCACCACCAGCAACACCAGCTCGCTCTCGCCCCGCGCCTCACCCAGGGTCGCCATTGATTGATTTCACCCGCGCACGAGCGAGCAACAACCGCACAGCTAGCCGAGCTCGACCGGCAGGTGGGCGTCGATGGCGAAATGCAGCAGCAAGATCCGCTACATCGTGTGGCTCCGGCAGACGCTTCGGCGGTGGCGGTCACGCGCCGCGGCGCGCGCGGCGGTGGCGGCGGCCGGCGAGGCGGTGGTCCCGGCGGGGCACGTGGCGGTGTGCGTCGGCGGCGCGTCGCGGCGGTTCGTGGTGCGGGCGGCGCACCTGAACCACCCGGTGTTCCGGGAGCTGCTCCGGCAGGCGGAGGAGGAGTACGGCTTCCCGTCCGGAGCCTGCGCGGGCCCCATCGCGCTCCCCTGCGACGAGGGCCTCTTCGAGCACGTCCTCCGCCACCTCTCCTCCCCGTCCAAGTCCTCCCGGTTCGTCACCCTCGAGGACCTCAAGAGCGGCGCGCTCTCCTGCTGCTGCGTCGCCGCCGCCGGCGACTCGCTCCCGCTCCTCCATGGCATCTCCGCCGACAAGGCCGTGTGGTGAACGCGCCAGCGGATGCAAGCCGCCCGCGCCATTGCGCGTGTGCGCGCGACCATTTCGTCTTCCTTTTTTCTTCTTCTTTTTTTCTTCTTTTGCTCTCGCTCCCTCCATTTCCATCCGAGAGGAGCTGAGACGCGACGGGAATCAGCAAGCAAGCAAGCAAGATTGAGCGCGGCCGGCCGGAGGCGGTGAAGTGAGATGGCTGAGAAAGTCCTAGGATTTTTAGAACGACTGTCAAGTCTAGTCATCCATTCATTCCCTTGTCCAATCCGGGAAATTTTAGTGGCGAAGATTTATTCTTTCTTCTTCTTCTTCTTCTTTTCCTTTTCGTCTCACTTAATAATCCTCCACTGTAAATACATGTACTACTGCGGTTCGGCCAGCATTGCAAGTGAAAAAAGCATTCATTTTCTTCTCAATCTCATTGCAGCCTGCTTGCAAGTGAAATGGAACGAGCTTCTGCTACTTTTCTTCTGGACTGCTTGGCCAATGGCTATTCTTGCTATGACTTGCCGTATCTCTTTCAGATGAATCTTCTCATATATCTGTTTTCGAATGGTCAGGGGAAAAGCATTAGAAAAGGATTTGACCGAGTGTATCCTCTAATCTTTGAAGTTTCTTTTCTTGGAAAAGAATGGCGTAGGAGTTAACGGAAGCTCACTAGAATATTGTGTTGAGGGCTGTCGCTAGGCTGGTCGCAATGATGGTGGTATTACCAGCCACCACCAACCGAATAATCGGTTGATACTCCTACTGATTGATAACACAGGCATTGTTGCTCAACTAAACCTTGCTTTTGCGAATGATTCCTCAACTAAACCTGAGGTCAACCTTTTTCAACGTCATTAAAGGTTTACCCCGATCACTTGAGCTAGAAGCAACGGGTAAATTTTATATTTAGGGCCTGTTTGGCAACCACCTATTAAAGTTTAACACCCGTCACATCGGATGTTTGGATGCTAATTAGGAGTATTAAATATAGGCTAATTATAAAACTAATTGCACAGATGGAGTATAATTCGCGAGACGAATCTATTAAGCCTAATTAGTCCATGATTTGACAATGTGGTGCTACAGTAACCATTTGCTAATGATGGATTAATTAGGCTTAATAGATTTATCTCGCGAATTAACACAGGGTTCTGCAATTAGTTTTATAATTAGCTCATGTTTAGTTCTCCTAATTAGCATCCGAACATCCGATGTGACACTGTTAAAATTTAACACCTCGTATCCAAACACCCCCTTACTGAGATCGGGATTAAAGTACCTTTCCCCCTGAGAGGCCACCAGGTTCTGCAGTTGCAGTGATTCACCACTCACCACAGGGGACAGAGGATCACAGCCAGGAACATGGATTGCTGCTTTTTCCAAACACTACTGCCTTTTTGTGGAATCTTATTCTTGGGACTCCATTTGTTAAGTTGCAACAGTCTTAACAGAAAGAGAGCTGTGCATGGCAAGTGAAAAGATAAAGATTCCCCTTTCTCCTCCGCATCCCTGAATTTTTCTTTTGAAAGATCTCATCCCTGAAAATTCAAAATTCAGATCGCATCAGGTTTTCATTTTTTCAGGCAAAGACGGATGAGGCAACCCTAGCCCAATTCGAGTGGCCCCTGCCAGCCCCATTATCCAGACGAACAGTCGCCCGGCGAGCGGCGAGACCTCACTCACCTGCCATCATCAACGCAGGCACCAACGGCTTCAACAACCCACCGTTCTACCGCATGGTAAAACTAAGCTCCAGTCCGGCGAGAGCGAGGCGCCGCGCCGGCGAGAGAGACGACCCGTGAACCTCCCGTCCTCTCTGGTTGGTGCGTACTTCGTCTTACTGTTTCCGTGGGCCCTGGCCGCCTGCGGCGCCGCTGCCCCAATCTGCAGCGGCGGAGGCGCCGTGCATGTGGGGGGCGCCATGTAATGGTCCCCCGGCCTGCATGTGTGTTATACCGGCCAGGGCCGGCAGCCCGGGCCCGGGGAGTGGTGGGCCAGGCGCACGGCGTGGCGCCCAATCACCGGCGGCCGTAGTCCTTGCAGCTTTATCCGTAGTCCTCGCCTTTTCCACGGGCCGGCGTTCGCACGCCGGCGGTCGGGGCCGGGGATGGTGGGAGCACAAGTCGACGACGACGAGTCGACGACTGGCCCAGTGGGAGGAGAGCTGCTGCGAACACATTTCAGCCACTAGCCTGCTACTGTCCGATAAAAAATCGGCCGAATTTGTTGCTTTCAAGTTGAAAATTTTTCTCTTGGCAGCGCGACAGTTGCGTGCCGGGACCGCACCGTGGGCCGTGGCCGTACACTTCTCCGATGCAGCTTTGTACGTTCCGTAACATTTTTTTAACCTCCTCACCGGCGGTCATCGCGGCGGTCCTGTGACCTCTGTCTGTGAGCCTGCCACGGTCTTCTTCCCTGAACCGCCGTTCCATCGCTGCTGGGCCCCAAACCACCAGTAAACGGCGGAAAAGTGAGAGCGGCCCACCAGAGTTGCAAGACTAGCCGGCCCAAGACACCGCTTTACAGGCCCACCTCATCATGTCCGTCGTTGCAGTTAGAAAAGGTTGGAACTGGCCGCCCTAGCCGCGCAACTGCCCCGCCGCCCGACGTCCTCTGGAACTTCGCGGCTTGCTCCGCCACCGCCGCTGCATCGCTGCTTCTTGCTGCCGAGCATCCCGAGGCGCGCACCCTGCTTGCCCCTCCACTGATTGCAGGCAGCGTGGTGAATGTCCCTCTGAAGGATGAGGAAGCTCAAGTTCCACGAGCAGAAGCTGCTCAAGAAGACCAACTTCTTGGAGTACGATAAGGGCAAGGGACACCGCGAAGGTCTCGTCACGCAGCGCTACCGCATCGTCGAGAGGGACGACTACAAGAAGTACCACTACCCGCTCGCTACCCCCCTAACCTTCCTCTCGATTGCCTGTTAAATTGATCATCTCATTAATTCTTTATATGCTGTTAGCCTGTTAGCGGTATCAGTTGTACGATAACGGAAATCAGTTGATCGATCCTGTCGATGCATCTGTCATGAGAGATCGCATGTAAAATTTTCGAATTTTGTGGTGGCAGGTACAACGGGATATGCCTGATGGTGCAGAAGCAAGTGAACATCATCAAGCAGATGGACCCGAGGGACCCTTTCAGGATTGAGATGACAGGCATGCTGCTCGATAAGCTGTAAGCTAATGCTGATTTTTCTCTAAGCTTCTCTATGGTTGCTTTTGTGAGTCTTGAGCTGGAGAATTGAGATGGGGGCCCCGCAAGTACACAATCCTTACAAATTTTCTCCCTGTAGCTGAGGTTGAATTGTTGATCTGTTGTGAAGTCATTATAATGTGTGATGGAATGACAGTGATATAGTGCAGCTAGACTAGACTATTGTTCCTGTTGCTGTTTCAGGTGCATGGGAACTGTTCCAAATTAGTGCCTAAGTCGTTTATGCTAATTCTTGATTATTTGGGTAGAATTTTCTGCAGTGTAAACAGTGGAAAAAATCGAGTGCTTTTTAATTATATACCAATGCAGTTGCTTTAATCTGGCTATACGCTCATATATTTAGCTTAGCTTGTGGTTGTACTTCAATATTTTAATATCTGCACTAGACTGGATTGCCATAGGCCATCAGGGCAGCTCCTGTCGGGAGCTTGTTCCTGTTCCTTCAACATAGCAGTTGATTGTTTTTGTTCCAGTACCACTATTATCGCTTCATGGACATCATTAATCTTCTAGTGCTGTGGTGTCGGTTTAGTACGTCATCTTATCAACAGATACCTAAACCTGCTTCATTTTGACAAAATCATATAATTTCTTGTTCAGTTACTATTGGTTGCTTTATGATTTTGTTACTTGTTAATTTATATACTCATCTGGTCCTCTGACAAACAGGTATAATATGGGTGTAATTTCGACAAAAAGCAGCTTGGTTAAGTGTGAGAACCTTTCAGTGAGCTCCTTCTGCAGGTCTCTCTCCCCGACCGGCCATCCTCCTATATTGCTTTCTCACATGACATATCACACTCCACTTACCTTATAGTTTGGTGAATCACTGCAGAAGAAGACTTGCAACGGTAATGACAAGGATCAAGATGGCATAACACCTCAAAGAGGCCGTGACGTACATCGAACAGGGCCATGTGCATGTTGGACCAGAGGTTGTCACCGATCCAGCTTTTCTTGTAACCAGGAACATGGATGACTTCATCACCTGGGTGGATTCCTCAAAGATCAAGAAGAAAGTCATGGAGTACAATGATGCATTGGATGACTATGACGCGATGGCTTGAGAGCAGGAATTTATGTGGCCACCAATGAAGGTTGTCCTTATTATAAAAAAAAAATGTAGGTTGTTCTTTGATATTTCTGAGGTCGCCATCTCTGGCAGTTACTTGTTGCAGTTCCAAGCTGCTACCATGTGCATTTGGCTGTCTCGCGCTGCAGATGCGGGTACGTTTGTAGTTACTTATCCTTAGAATATTTTGTAGTTGGTTAATGAAATAGCATCACACAGAAAATTTGATCCTTAAGGCATGATGTCCACTACTATGTTGCTAATCTGGTTTGGTGATTCCCTTCGTTTTCTGTAGTGCGTGCGCAATCTCATCCTGTAATGATGTGTTGTGCTTGTTGCGTGCATTTTCATGTCTATGCTCAGTTGGGAATGGTATTTAACCGGCGCTTAGAATGTGAAGAAATTTTGCCTTGCACCTTGATGTCAACCGAGGATAAAATTTATGCAGAACGATTAAGCATTCAAGGAAAGACAAAAGAAATTAAGCATTAACAGGATCATACTGATCTAGAAAATTCCTTCAACGAGAGGAACTAGAGGAGCTGTAACTATAAAATCAAGCAAACATTGCAAACAAAAAACTGCGGGTGCAGCAGAATTGGCAGACAGAATTCACGGAGAAAGTTATGAAATCCAACACGCGCAGAAAAATATCTCATTGGCACAAGCAAGTTATTAGTACGAAACATATTCATGTCATCGCATCAAGATCACACTTAAGATACCATCAAGTTACATGTCAGTGGCTCAGAGCACAGCCAACGAGCATATGCTAGATGATGCCCAAAAGAACTACTATCAGTATACAAAAAGCACAATCAGTAGACTTCCAACCCAGCGGGAGCAGTTACAAAAACATGCATCATCTGGTGAACTTGTGGAACACTTTTTGCACACCTTACCAGACATTGCAACTGGACATGTGAGCTATTGATCTGTGAAGGAATCATGAAAGGACTACCATTTGCATAGTTGCATTACCTAGGTTAAATCCTGTTAGAAGCTATGAATGTGAAGCTAAGATTGGGATTCTAAATCAAATTCTGATGGTTGAGAGCCTCGACTGCCTTTTGATTCTTGCATCTCCACTTCAACAGTAATAACTTCTTTTGACTTGCCATTTCCCGTCTCCATCCTTCTTATCTTTTCTTTCTGTATGGCACGTAGCTCGTACCTACAAAATAAAGAATGTGTATGATAGATGTTGTCAATAATGAATGGTAGCTGGTTCAGGAAAAGAGAATATCATACATCAGCAGGAGCTGAAGTCTACATGGTAATGTAATTACTCATCAATTCAAGTAGTTCAACTCTCAATTGATTAGAGGGCTGTTGATGGGAAATATGGAACATATATTTGGACATTCCATGCAAAGGTTGCAGAGAAACTGGCAGTAAGACTTTTGGTCAAAAGGATTCCCAATTATGTTATCTTTATCTTGGCTACAAAGTTTAACGTGATCTTCCTACACATTTACTAGCTTATTCTCCAGGCGACTTACAAATTACAATTTTCAGCCTAAACAGTAGTGCCCACTATATATTTTAAGGTTAACCATGTAGTGGAAATGCATTCCATGTGATCTCCTGAGAAGTAAAAGTGGCATAAAGAATAATCACCTTCTGACATTCCACGATAATAAGTACAATAATAAAATCACGGCAAGTGGTTATAGATAGCAGAAAGAAGCATTTGCTTTATAGACAAGTCTCAATTTTCAATCCTCTTGCTTTCCGATTTTTTAGCTTGGCTACAATGCTTAAGTTTAGACATTCCTCAACATGTAGTTCAATAGCATATTCTCCAGGGAACTTACAAATAGCATTTGAGCCTAAACAGAAGTGCCCAGTAGTTTTCAGGTTATCTATGTAGTTGAAAAGGGATTTCATAGCAATCTTCCAAGCATTAGAAGCTTATATAGTAAAGAGCATTCACCTTCCAGCATTCTGTAATAGTAAGTGCAACAATAAATTCATAGCAAGTAGTTATAGCATGAAGAAGCATAGTGCTTAGGAATAGAATGCTGCTGTTAGTGGACAAGTCCCAATTTTCATTATGAACCCATCAGTCACAAATCCAATCTTCTGAATATACAGAGATGAAGGTGTACTAACATCTGACAAGACTGAAAAATCCATTTTGCTGAATGTTACAAATAGTTTCAAATTACTCAATAAGATTACAGTGAACACCATAGAAGATAGAACTCAACTGATTTTACAAAAAGCGATCAAGTGAGGTGCTGCTGCTTTCTAAGTTTCCGTGTTACTAATTTTGTCCATTGAGCACAATTGAGCCCCAAGCCCCCCAAACTGGAGCACCATACACACATGACACATGGACATGGGAGTACTGTTAAGATGAGAGCTTACGGTGAGATATAGCTCTTGGCAAGCAGGAAGTATATCCTCCAGAACTGCTTATCCTTCATGTGGCGAGGGCACAGATCGTACCGAATCTTGGCGAGTTCCTGCACGCGAAGCGCACGGATGCAGCTCACACTTCAGAATCTTTCACAGACAGGAAGAATTCAGCGGGGAGACGAGATCCGGGGAAACCACCACACCAACCTTGGCTTTGGATAGCACGAGCACGGCATGCCGCTCCTGCCAGCTCGTGAGGTCGCCGGCGGTCGCCTCCGCATAGCCTCCTGCGATCAACAACGCGCACGGCTGTAACTACAAGGATCTAACCGGATCGACTATCGAGTGGGGCAGTGGAATCGGGAAGAGATGGGGGGAATCGCTGTTTGCCTTGGAGCTGGAGGGCGGCGGCCTTGAAGGCGTCGGGGGAGAGCGTCCGGAGGAAGTCCAGGAGCTGCGGGGTCACGCCCAGCTCCTCGCACTCCTCGGCCGCGGCGGCGACGGGCTTGCTTGCACCGCCGCCACCCCCGCTGCCGCTCCCCCGGCGGCGAAACGGCCATGAGAAAGCCGAGAAGGCCATGGCGCGGTCAATTGACAAGCTGATCCGACTCTCCGCTGTAGATAGCTAACCAGACCGGTCGGTTTTTCTCACCCGGTTGGATATCTCGGCGGAGGAAGCCGATCCGTACACAGGTACACTTACCATGGCTTCGTAGTATCATCGTGCTATATGAACTTTTTGTACTCACCTCACTTCATTTCAAATTATAGGTCTTTTTAATTTTTTGTAGGTTCATAAATATTTGCATGCATCTAGACATATACTGCATATATAAAAAAATGCATTTAGAAAGACCAAAACAAGTTACAATTTGGAACAGAAGGAGTACGTAGCTAGAATTGTAACCATGTTCAGGTACAATTACAATTATCCATGTACGAGTAAGTTTAGTTTAGTTCTAGAATTGTAACCATAGTTCAGGTACAATTACAATTATTTATTTACGAGTAAGTTTTGTTTAGTTCTGCAAGTTCTAAGTAAATATTTTTAATTTGACCATGTTTTATGATATTAATAATATATTAGTATCGTTACTCTTGATTTATTATTGGTAGAAGTCAATATTTTTTGCCTATATAAACTTAGTTAGACTTAGGATAGTATGATTTAAGACAAAGTCTCTAGTCTCCCGCGGTTAGAAGCGCAAATTTAATTCATCTAAATAGGCTAATGAAGAACTCATCTAAATGAAGAACTTCAATTCTGAAACAAGAATGCATCCCACAAAGGATAATGTTTCCACTGCTATTTAAACAATCGGATGGAATTTCCCACAAAAGTACTCGTTCCTTGGTTCACCCTAGAGGGCCTAGATGCTGTCTGAACTCCCAAGGGTCTCCGAGATTGCCTCCTGACAGGCTTGATAGGTCCAGGATCCAGATTGTCGTGGATTCCAAGACCTGCCGCAAATCAATCACGATGGCAATGTAATTGCATTTTTTTTTGGGGGGGGGGGGGGTACAGGTTTGCTATAATTCAATCATAGGAAACGAAAGTCTACATCACGAAACATGATGCGTCAGATGGAATAGCATCGAGATCTACAGAAAAACTGAGGTATAATCTAGAGCTCATACAATGTAATTGGTTTCAATTGCCGTTGACCTTATCGTACATGAAACAAACATCAAAATGTCCATTGAAGGTCAAGACAATTGGTTCAAGCGCAACCATGCTAACATGTCACACGTTTCATCCCTTTCCTCGGCCATTTAGCTCCCGGCAGCAGTCGGAATGGCGGTTGGTTTTGAATCCTCAGCCTTCTCATGCTCCTTGTTTAGCATCTGGAACGTACCATAATCAGTGATCAGTGTCAAAGAAAAATATCAATCTACAGGTGTTAAGGATGCATAGAGGAATTGACGCAGGTAAAAGAAGCAAACAGAAACACCCACCCTTATTGTTGATCAAGTTGTGGAGTGCAATGACACTCCGGATCAGAGAAGACAGGTAAATGCCCAACATCATGTCATTTGTTTTCACTGCACAAAAGAAAGGGAACTTAAGGCTGCTGTGATAAGAAATTTCAGAAATGAAAAGATCAGCCCAGTTATGGTAAATCAGAGGCAAGATGCATAATTCCCTGCAAAGGCTTTAATCAGCTCATTTACGTTCAGATTTGGAAGCAAATTAAATACATCCTGCAGAAAACAATTCGAAGTGAATATGTATGATCCGGGGGGGGGGGGGGGAACTAAATCTCTTCAGAAAACTTTTGGATGGCATTAAAAATGTTAAAAATAAGCATATATATATATATATATTTGTGTGTGTGTTGTAGGACTAGGGTAAAGGTTGGCCCAATGGAACATACTAAGAAAAGTAACTGCTCTGTCGGGATCAATGTACTAAAACATAAAGAAAAATGACCAATCAACAAAAGATATACTTAAGTATATTTCATTGCATATGAAAATTTTCAACTCTAATCTACAAAACGTACGGATTTTTCAACTTTAGTATTCTAAAAGATAGAAAATAATCTAATCACAAGACAAATTTCTTTCAGTGGTTAGTTTAGTGAGACAGAGTAATAAGTAATACATGACTAACCTGCAAGTGATACAAAATCTCATGATTCAGTGGGAGCTTCCCTTCAATTACAAGATCCAAATAGCTTCGGATCTCCCTGAGCCTTGCATCCAGTCCCTTCAATGCTGCAAGCTTGCTAGTGACCTTCATTGATAAGAGATAATTAGTGTGCCTTTTAAATAAAGCAGCATGCAAATGGAAAAATCTGCTCATGAAAATTACCTCTGTTGCAAGTGTGCTTATTGTCGTGTCCTTTACATCCCTTAGAAGGTGCTCAACTCCTGAAGATAGGGCAAACTATCAGTTAAAAAACCACCACCACACAAACTCTAGCATTGATTCTTAGCACTATTTTTGTTGAGTTAGCTATTGGAGGACCCTAAACCCTTTGACAATAACATCTGAATAGTAAAATCCACATAACTATATTTTTTAATGTGCTAAGATAGCATATAACATGAGTTCACAAACCAGCACAGCACAAATTCTAGCATTCTCATTCTTAGTAAATCAACATGGACAAACACCTTCTGACTATTCTGAAAAAAAACTAACTATTTTTGTAGCTCATGCAGTTGATGAAAAGCCTTACCAATTTCCTCAACTTCATGAGCAGCAATTTCTGAAGGAACATGGACAAACACCTTCTGACTTTTCTGAGTAGCATTCTGTAAAGGACAAGCATGCAAATTATACACTGAGCAAGCAAGTCAAACCTTCAAGCTTCTCAGAGCCCATACATACCTCTTTAACCTCTTCCACAGCGTAATACGCTTTAGTGGGTATCCCCAACTCTTTGGGTTGAACATCAATAATCACCAGGACAGGATTAGGAACATAACTGTAAATTGGAAAGTGAGAATTAGAGTTAACAGCTACGAGAATGCCACAAGTAGTACAGGATGAGGCCCCCAGTGACCAAGGTAACAGAATCAATTTTCACAAGAAAAAATATAATACTTTGATCAACATACCCAACATCCCTACAGAAGGACAGAAAATGAAATGTAGAGAAAAAAAATAAAAAAATTCAAGGTTTCAAGTTAATTTTGCTTTTAAGGTTCCCAAACCATCATAAGATATTTATGGCCCTCAAAAACTCATGATCTAGTTTGAACCAACAAGATTATTCTTTTAGAGTAGTATGCCGAAAATTAATGAAGATACTGAAATTAACTCTGGTGGAAAAACTACTACACTCGACTGCTGTCTTGATGCTACTTTATTTGCCAACAATCAAGGACAGTGAGAAAAAAATAGAATTTCAAAGCAAAATATGAGTACACAGATTAGCTATGTATTTTTGGGACTAGAAGTCTAGTGCAAGCAAATGTTTTGAGCACACATGAAAACTAAAAAATGTCTGGTCCCAAGTGTCACTAACGGTAGGTGAAACGGAGTCAGGTGGAAATTAGCCTATATATAACAATACTTCAACAATTATACCAACGTGACCGAAAAGTTACCCACTTGTTTATATAACTTAAGAGTATCTTCAATGTGCCTACTTGAACTGTATAACAGCTTCACGAATTTTTAAGACCATTCATAAGAAGACAGACACAACTTCAAGAGCAGATTTACCATACCTGTTGAACAATGCATGGACATCCAGGTCGTTCTCCCTTAGCTTCGGACCAGTGCTGTACCAGCCAACAACATGCTCCTTGGCTACACCACAAACAGCTCGTGCTCATCAGGACAACATAATCAATCACACAGCACAGACCCAATAAGTATTGAGAAATCCGAAACAGCATACCGTTAATCCTCTTGAACATGGAGAACATGGACTCATGGTAATTGTGGTCAAGGAACCAGATCCTAGGATCCTTGTCATCCTCCTCGAACGGCACTGCAAAATCAAGTTGCGGATTTAGCGAGTTACCCCCGGAACAACCTCACAGATCTAATCAATCACACAACAGCAGCACCGCGATCCACGCCAATGGATCTAACGACATCTACATCCACAACCGATTCCGCGAAACCCTAAGCGGCAAAGCACAAGCGCAGCAGCCCCCTCCGTCAACGGAAGCCTGAGCCGCGCAAACCCTAGAGTCGGACAGAAAAAAGGAGGCGGCGGGGGTGGGTGGTTTACCGGCGTAGGAGTTGGTGACGTCGACGGAGCCGCGGGAGGAGGTGCCGAGGAGGACGCCGACGACGCGCTTGCGGGTGTCGCGGGCGACGCGGTTGTAGTGGTCGACGATGCTGAGCAGCACCAAGGGGTGCACCACCACCCGCTCCAGCGTCCGCCCCGACAGCTGCGCGGCCTTCACCACGTCCATCTCGCCGGAACCCTAGCGGCGACCACGGATCTGCTGCGCGCGGCCCCGCTCCTCGACGGAGTCGGCTCGTGTGATTGGAAGGTTGTGGGGGTCGTTGCTGCGGCTGCGGCGGCCGCCTCCTGTCTGTGCTTGTGCTTTGCTTCTCCTGTTCCTCCCCCCTCCTTTTCTTTCTTGCGGAAGCGGAAGGTCCCGGTCGCCTTTTGAATAATAACTTGGGGCGAGGGGTGGAAGCGTAAAAGAACTCGGCTTATGTTGTGTCTGCCGTCCGATTGGAAATATACGGTATCCACTGACTTAACGGATCAGAATCGTCACCAGGTTCCCGTCGATTTCCATCCCGTTCCCCACTCGGTGCGGCGTGGGGTAACTGGGGTTCGTCGCCGGCCTGACGCTGCCGTCCGCTGGTGAGCTCACTTCCTCCTCCTCTGCTCCGCGCCCTTCGATCTCGCCCTCTCTATCTCTCCGGCCATCGGTTCCGTCGGGTTGGGGCACCGCGTGCTGCTGCTGGTTTTGTTTTGAGGGAGATGCGGAGATGATTGCTTTGAGTTCTCACCTTAGATCGAGCGACTTCTCACCCTGCAAGGATCCTCACTCCGGGATACAATTTTCTTATGTGGCGAACTGAACATTGTTCATGGCCGTGTAGACTGTAGTAAACTCGTTCTTGTTGAAGAATCAAGGATCCAAGTTCCCTTTGATTTTTGAAATAGGAACTTCAATCCACATAGTGCACAAAGTGTTCGGTTTGTTTTGCTAATGTGGCATAGAGATAGGAAACTTTCGTTTTTGTTTATTTTTGAGTTACAATTTACCTTAGGCCATACTTCACAAGTTGCAACCATTATCATGTGGTGTTTATTTAGGTCTTAGAGGATCCGAGATGCCCTCCAAAGCTCCAACCTGGTACTTATAAGCCAATTGTACTTATTTCACCTCTTTGTTTCTTAATTTAACCAATCACCCTTTGTTTGGCGTCTCCACCAAACAAAATGTTAGTTTCTTTGGAACCATGATAAGTCATCTGAATCAATTTTCCATGTTTCGGTTTGAGAGGGTCTCTTCTGTCATGCCATGTCATGATGGTTTAGCAGGACGGCTGCATCTGGTTAGCCAGTGAGGTTTTTGTTTCATGTTAGTTTTTTTTGAATCTCGAACTCAGCTATTGACTAAACTAATTATTAATGAAATCCAGGGAGTCCTTTAATTTGCTGCATCGAAATCTCTCACTGTATCGCAGCTACCCACGGTCCTATCAGCGGCAGCGGCTGTGGCGCTTCCCCTTCCCCACGGTGCGGGAGCTAAGGGAAGCGAGCAGGTGATCCCCTGTTACAGCTGAGAGAGAGCAGGGTCCCCCCCCCCCACCCCCTACCCCCCAAGCCTCCGTCTCATTCATCTCTGGATTGCTAGTTGCTCAAATGTTCTGTGCCTGTAATGATATCCTGGTTGGGGAAGTACTATGAACTATTTGGACATTACGTTATGTTCCGAGATTGTAGTGTGTGATTGTTAGAACTGAAACTTAAATTTTTTAGGAAGTGATCCTCTCATTTCCTTTGTACATTGTTAGTTGCTGAAATTATTGTTTGGTCATTTGGTGGTTG
This sequence comes from Setaria italica, assembly GCF_000263155.2. Lineage (NCBI taxonomy): Eukaryota > Viridiplantae > Streptophyta > Magnoliopsida > Poales > Poaceae > Setaria > Setaria italica. The sequence continues at coordinate 1,578,470 of NC_028452.1, read as the reverse complement.
CTGTGAAGTGTTCGGGTGGAACTATTGTGTTTCGAGATTGTGATTGCTTGATGATTCTTGTTGAGATTTTATATGTCTTAGAAAGAAATGACGATCTCATTTGTGTTGTATATTGATGGGGTAAATAGTCACAGGTGATGTCTTAGATCATGCAAGTTGCCTTTGCATTTGTGTTGGTTTGCTTGGATAAATTAATAGTAATTGGAGTATGCTCACCATGCGGTGCAGTTTTGACTAATCAAGTTAGAAAGGTTTCTGAGTCTAAAGTATTTTTCTTTTGTAATGTATGGTGCTTGAACTGCAATTATAAAGTTGAGTAGCCTGAGAATTTGAACATACTTATCTTAGTCACTATAAATTTGAGAATTATTGACAGTAGCGAGAAAATGTTTTTTTCTCCTATATTTCACTCATGAATCATATCTTAAAGTTACATTTGATCCATTGAGGTTAAATAAACTAGAGCCAGAAATTTTATTGATTCAATATCTGGTTATGTGCAGCATGGTGGCAATGGCCACATCAGCATACCCTCCTCCTCCTCCATTTTACCGACTTTACAAGGACTACGAGCAGGATCCCTCATCCGCACCAGAACCTCCACCTCCACCGCCAATTGATCAAATATATACAACCTTTGGCACTGATCGCAAAGTATGTTGCTTATTTACCTTTCATGCTACTCAGTTATTGGTTGTGCTACTCTGACTGTGATGTGCCTCTATGGTCTAGACAAATGAGTTGCTGCCAAGCTTGGAAAGTCATAATCTCCGTCAGCTTTATCCAAACAGCCCCAATATTGGTATCTTTTTATCTGCATACGCATATTTGTATCAAATGTTTGTGATTTTTTTTAAATATTAGGTTACAAGTGTTTATAAGCATAAATTAGTTGGAAATTTTATATACCAAATAAGTTGCTCCTACTGTTTGAGGACTGAATAACTTGTATCTTTGGAAAATTGATTAAATTTTAGACTTCAAAAAGGAGCTAAGGACCCTCAACAGAGAGCTTCAGCTGCATATTTTGGAGCTGGCAGATATTTTAGTGGAGAGACCATCTCAGTATGCTCGCAGGGTAGAAGATATTTCACTTATATTCAGTAACTTACACCATCTTCTCAATTCCCTACGACCTCATCAGGTGTGAGCCTCAGTTTTACTTCCATGTGTATATTTTTCTTCCATTCTAAAAAATGTACTTAGATTCTTTAATATCTTTTAGGCAAGAGCCACATTGATTCACATGCTTGAGAGCCAAATTCAGCGCCGCAAGCAAGCAATCGAAGATATAAAACAGTAAGCAACTAGTCTTTCTTTAGTTCGGCTGCATAAGTTAGAATTAGCAACTATTCTTTCTTTGGTTCGGCTGCATAAGTTAGAATTTTCATTTGACATGATTTATAGAAATTTTAAGGTTAGACCTTTGAGCTTTCGCCAATGCCTCTTTCAAAAAAAAGAATGCACCAGTATTATTATTAGTTTGACTCTGCTAGTTAATCCCCCACAATGCTCTACTATACGCTGCAGCTGTCATATACGTTTTTCAATTTTTCTATATTCTTAATTAGAGTTGGGAAAATGAATTGTGTCCAGAGATGCTTCCTTATTGTTCACACATGTTGCAAAGTTCTTTTGTGTTCCTTTTCCGTTTATCACTACATTACAACTTTGGCATAATAAAGAAGAAGCAGACTATTGTTACCCGTTGCAATATCAGAAGGTCCATTTAACTACTGTTTGCTGCTCCAGTCCAAAATATATGGTGTAGTTCAAAATATAGTTAACTAATAGTTTTGATAAAAAAAATTGTAGAGCACGTTGCTATTCTATAAAAGCCATGTATGCTTGCTTTATTTTCATGAGTAACCATCGTCTTCTGGTTCCATTCTAAATTGCGACTGCACAAATGCTAGCCTTTTGACAAACCTGAGTATTTTCTTATTTCAGGAGGAGAGAGGAAGCGCAAAAACTTCTTGGGGAGTCACTGCTAATCTTAGATGGAAGCCAAACTAATTAAACTTTTAAGCTGGTGCCAATTGGACTGTTTGAAGACAGATTAGTGCTTTATGGGTTAGAGATTGTATGTAGGAGTTTGCGTGCAGAGACTACCCAGAGACGGGTGTTGAGATATTTCTGGCTTCTTTCGGTATTTTGTTATGGTCTCGTGGTATGTACATATTTTGGTGGTCGATGCAAACATACTCCAGTTAACGGACTGTTGGATGTTGCTGTTGAATTAGTTTGTTGTAGTCTTAACGGACTGTTCCTTTTTTTGAGAGAGAGAACAAGCGGACTGTTCGATTGATGGCCAGTTTGGTAGTTGGACAAAATTATATTGTGGACTATTTTCGTAAGGATGATTTCTCGACTTGGCCTTGTTCAGTTCCCCAACTTTGGACAACCAAAATTATTGTAGCGCAACCGTAGCATTTCGTTTGTATTTATGAATTATTATCCAAATATTGACTAATTAGGCTCAAAAGATTCGTCTCGCAAAGTACAACAAAACTGTGCAATTAGTTTTTGATTTCGTCTACATTCAGTACTCCATGCATGTACCGCAAGTTTGATGTGATGGGGAATCTTCTTTTTGCATAGTGCCAAAGTTGATATTTTGGAGGAACTAAACAAGGCCTTACGGATAGGGGAATTTATCCACTGAACAGGATTATTGATACTACTGCCGTACTACGCATGGAACATTGAACAGCTCGTTTAAACAAACTTGCACAAAACCTCTTCGTTTGCAACTGGGCCGGGCCGTTTTTGTTAGCCCAAGAAGCTTGCTCGCCCACACACTACTAGATTGCTCAAAAAGCCCAAACTGTGTGTAGAAGCAACAAAAACCTGAGCCGACCCGTCGACGAGAGAGAGAGGGGGAGAAGAGGAAAACTCCGCCGCCGCGTAGCTCGCACTTTCTCCCCCAAGCCAGCATCTCCGCCTCCATGGACGCGTATCACCAGCAGCGCCGCTTCGCCGGCTCCGGCGACGCGCCTCCGCCGCCGCAGCAGCCGCCGCACCCCTCCCACCCGAACGCCCACTGGTACCCGGCGCCCCCGCCGCCGTACCCTCCCCACCCCGGCCACCCCTACCCTCCGCAACACCACCACCAGTGGGGCCCGCCTCCCGACCTCCAGCACCAGCGTCATCCTCCGCCTCCGCAACAGCAGCACTACGGGTATCAACAGCCTCCCCCGCCGATGCCGATGCAGCAGCAGCAGCCACCGCCGCCTGGGAACCCCTGGCCTCCTCACCACGCCGCCGGCCAGCCCCCGCCGCCAAGCTACCCTCCTCCACCGCCGGGGCAGGTACGTTGAATTTTTCCAGTGTGCGTTTCACATGACGTCCGATGCATTGGGGCAATGGGTAACACCGCTAGCTGATTTTGTACTAGGGTTTGTAGCGTAGGTGTGACGTCGGGTGTTAGGTTTGTGGAAAGGGGGTTTTACTTAGTAGCAGGCACGGTGCCGCGCCAGGTTATTTGGATGGAAGATTAACCATTTACGCTTCCATTCGATTAAAACAATGCTATCGCTTGGTGTACTTTGGCATTCTACGGCAGTTGGCATGACTGTACTATCGATCTACTCTATCTATTTTCCATGTTGAAGTGCTATTGATGTCGATTCCGTCTTTTTTTCTACGATAGAGGTGACCTTGTTGCATGATCTGCTGATGATTTTTGTTTCATTTGTTTCTTTGTTCTCAACTTTCATGTAATGTGAAGTTTGTTTCTGGGTGTTGCTTTTTTTTTGTAGGCTTGGACCAATCATTCATGGGCTCAAAATCATGGATACCCAGGTTTGTCAATATAATCTGAGCCTCTGCATCTTTTAAGATATAGTTTCACAAGTCAATTGAGTTTATTTTACAACTGGGACTTCATCGCATCTGTTGATACTGAATTTACTGATACATAAGGTTAGTACAATATGATGTGGCATTTTCTGCTAAACATCCTAATTCTACAGATGGGGGATTTCTTTTTCTTTTTTTTTTAAAAAAAGAAGGTTGCATTATACTCGTGCTTGTTCATGAAAACACAATTTCTCAATAGGTACTGGATACTGCATAACACGTTTACTGATGGAATCAACTATAAATATGTATCAATCTTGTCCATGTGCTGGTGTTGCAATTAAATTTTAGTCTTGGTTGGAAATTTCTTTTGCACCACTTGATGAATAGAGTGCTGGAACTATCTTACACGTATTACTGACTGTTCATGAGAGGTTTCCTTTGAATTTGTCAAGCCTATACACATTTACTGTCAAGTGATACACCCATTTCCAAGTGTATAAGATAGTATAAGAAACATTATCCTGGGGGAATATTTGCTTGAGAACTATTTGTTACTAAATCTATATCAAGTGATTAGTTTTACATATTCTTGGCATCACTGTTATTTTCTTACACCCCTTTTTACTTATGAATGTATGTGCTTCCCCCTTGACCACATATCCCTTGCTTCTTAACTTTGGTGTTCAATTCTTTGTGATTTATGGCACGATACTTTGTTTTTGCTTCAGCAAAAGCATGTTTTTTAGTTATTGGAACAGTTTTTTTTTTTTTTTTTTGGGGGGGGGGGGTAAATCCATTTAAGCTGCTCTTAATGAAATGAAATTTAAATATAGCTTGACAATAGTATAGTCATGTTTAGAGACTTCAGAAGCAGAAAAAATCTCTTTCACCAAGAAATGGATTGTTAGTTATGATGATAGTTTCTCTATTTCCTTAAAAAACAAAAAACTGGAAGGTCATGGCAATGAGGAAGATTGGGCTACAAAGGCTAAAGCATGGGTTGCTGCTAAGTCTGTTATGGGAAACCACCAGATTCAACAGCATGCCATATCCACAAGTAGAACTGAAAGTCATCATAATGGTTACCATGATCAGTATCAGCAACCAGCTGGTCTGCCAGCAGAAGTTACAGAACCTTTGCACCCACCAGTTCCTCAATCAAGTAACGATCATATGCCATTTCCAATGACAGGTCAACAGAGGGAAACAAACCATTTGTTAGGTACAGTATGTTATTGCCCTTGCTCTATATGTATTACATGTGGATGTGTAAGTTTCAGAATGGAGCTGAAGATTATATTGCAGATAGAGGTCCTATGGTGTCTCCAGCACAGACCTTTGGTTCATTTCCGTCCACCTATGAGCAGGAGGTATCTTATAATTATTCTTCTGCTCCAGGTATGCCTTGCTTGGCAATTTAATTTGTTTGTGCAGCCTGAATCATAACAGGCTGCTCACTCTTGGGTATGTTGCCAGATTCAGTCGTGCTAAGACTATAAAGTTTAAAGCATCATTTATTTTAGAATAGAGTATGGTGCACAGCACCTATTTCTGTGATATTTAGCTAGCAGTACCTGTTGTGTAGACTTCACTGTGGCCTATTTGAAGCAGTGACTTGGATATATCTATTCCGTTTGCCTCTATCAAACGGAGAAGGGAAAAGTCATGTTAGTCATTATATGTTGCATATCAATGATTCAATAGATACTGGTTATATTTCATGACGATTTTATGTATCAATCTTATAGCTGAAAATAAGAACATGGTCACTGGTGCAATGTATCTGATTAGTCGTACGAGAAGCAGAAATATGCACTTCATATAGTGACCACTTCAACAATGTCCATTCATCCTTTTCTGTTACACAGAGCTGAATTCATTTGTTTGTCTTACATAATAGTCCAATGTTCATTATGAAACTATAATATATTACAGAGAAGATTGTTTCTTTTTGACTTTGCCATGTAATAGCAGGTAATGGGAATAATATGCTTCAATATCCAAGCTCTCAAGGACAGTCATTTTCAACTGCCTCCACTGTTCAAGGTGGATTCCCACAGGCTCCCTTGACGGAATTGCCTCCTGTTGGACATGAACGGCAGTCAGTTGATCCAAGTGACCAACCTTTGGAATTTAACAGCAGGAAAGCTCCTGATGTGGCAGTCCATACAAATGTCAATTCTACTATACCAGCTGCTCCAACACTGGGAACTAATTACGATACAGTTGCAACGTCTACTCATTCATGGACGCCATCTGCTACAGTAGGGTTTCTGCCTCGAGCTCCATTGCCACCACAAGCAGCACAGGTTTATACACTTATTTGTATTACTTGCCTATTTTGTTATAATCCCCTTACACGAGTGATTGCTATTCTTTTGATCTTACAGATGGATCCTCATGCTGCACCACTTTTTGGAGCAGCCTCTAGTTCAAACTATGCCCCACCTGCAGCATTTGGTGTTGGTAGTGTAACAGAAGTGTTCCCTACAGATCCAAACACTCCTTTCAGTGTTGCAGAAAAATCTAAGAAAGTATGCCTTCTTGTTTTCCTGCCACGTGTTTTCATCTCTAATCTTTCTGATTGTTTAACTTTGAACTGTTCTTGTTGTACTCTGTACCAGCGTCCAGTACCTAACTGGCTTCGAGAAGAACTTTTAAAGAAAAAATCAGCACCATTAAGTGCTTCAGCGCAGCACCCGACAAACTTAAATTCCACGGAATCTGACAATGCAGAAGAACCACTAGGAAAACCTGGCCAAAGTGACAGCAGAAGTAATGATTCGGCTAAATCCACTGAAGACAATGAAGATGATGAGGTGCCATTTGCTATTTTAATTATCAGTTTCTAACTGTTATGCTATTGATACTGGTTTTATTTATTTGCACATAAAATCAGCCAAATGGCATCCTTCTGGCTATCTATGTGAGGACCTGAGGAGCGATTAACACGTTCAAGTTAGTAAGCTGAATAGTAATTTGAAGGACTCTAAATGAAGATATTAAAAATAATATCGGAATGTAATGCCCTTGAGCTAGCTTGCTTGGTAATGGCAGCAGGTTGAACTTTCAGACTTGAGTTGGAGTCGAGTGGTTCTAAAAAAACTACTAAGGGCATGTTCCCTTGTCTAGCCTTATTGCCTAATTTATTTCTCAATTTTCTATTTGCTTTTTATGTTACTACTTACTAGGTTATGTAAAAAACTCTCAGTATACAGTGACTTCTTTAGATCCTACAGAGCCGTTGTGCCCATATGCATGTTATTGGAAAACCTATCATATGTACAGCTGCAAAGGAGAACTAACTTTGCTGTTTTTAGGAAATAAATAGAACATATAGTTGAACAGTGTGCTAACCTTAATTTCTAGGCCTGACGTTTTCAACTTTGAGTGTCAATATAACCCACGTTTGAATTATTGTGCTCAAACAAATCATTTGCAGGATGAAATTGAAGCAACTCGGATGGCAGCAATCAACCAGGAAATTAAGCGTGTTTTAACTGAAGTCCTTTTGAAGGTTTTGTCCTATACTTAAACATGTCTACTACCTGCATGATTGTATCTGTCCAAAAGATGCAAGGGTACTTCTGTGTGTCCAGTTTTTTTACCCTTTTTGGTCATCATTTGCAGGTTACTGATGATCTTTTTGATGAGATCGCAACAAAAGTTCTGAACGAAGATGATTCCTCAGCTGAAGGTTAGTAAATTGTAAGAATTGTGAAATTAAATAGACATCTTACATTACTGATTGTTTCCTCTGTGGTACAGCCAATGGGCCCACCGATGTTTCTGGCTCAAAGGAACCTGGTCTGGGAGTATCAAGAACCAGGACCTCGGCTAAAGTTGTGCTCCCTGCTAAGCCAGCAAACATTAGCTCTAGTGATCATAAAGGTAGTACTGGGTTAAGTTCCCCTAAAGGCGCTCTTCTCGGTCTTGCTAGTTATGATTCAGATGATGATGATGATGACGACAATGGCGGTGATGGCAAGGATAAGATTCCAATGTCAGGTTTATCAGCTAATGCTGGTGCCGCAAATGCTGAAGAAGGTAAGCTCTAACCAAAGTACACATCACATTGTTCTCCAGAATTTATTTACTTAGATGTGTGATAAAATTGTAGGTGACAAAAGCAACATTGGTAAACAACGCGTGAATCAAAATGAAAAGGTTTCGTCACTTGGAAAATCTACTCAAATGAGCACAAGTGCAGAACCTGAACAAGTGCATATTCATGATACACAGAATGGAGAGTTTCCTTTAGATGCCAAAACTTTTATCGAGCCAAAGGGTGCAGTTGATAAAATGGATGATAAAGCACATAGATATGCTGCAGTAGATATCCAAAACAGGAAAACCTCTTCTGGCAGTAACACTGAAAAGTATAATGATTTGGAAAGCAGTCACAGGCATTTAGAAAGGAGCAGCAAAGAAGATTTGGTTAAAGAGGTGCAGACTGATGATACAAAAGAACTTGAATCTTCTACTGCAGAAAAATATAATAATGACAAGTATGGCACGTATGGAAATGTTGATAAAAAGAGTAGCTTCAAGGAGGGAAAAGGTTCTGGTAGGATTGCAAAGCATGAGTCTGATAGAAGGGAGCCGCACTCCAGAGGTAACTCTAAGCACGATGGTGCCAAGGAAGATCGAAAGGATTTTCCGAAGGATACAAGAGAGAGAGATAGGGACACTACTGATAGAAGAGGGGGGAAAGGAAAAGATGAAAAGGATGAAAGATCAAGGCAGATGACAAAGAGGTCAACAAATCATAGCAGAAGTTCACGGTCACGATCACCAAGAGGGAGAAGTCGAACTAGAAAGGAAAACTCTTCCCATGTTCGAGGGAGTGTTTCAAGTGATGAGCCTTCTGATAGTGTCAAAAAGAGGTGATGTCACTCTCAATAGTGGTAATGATTTCACATGTATTAGTTGCGCTCCTGTTATGCTGAATAGTTCATTACTGTTTTCTGCTGCAGAAAGCATCATTCCCGTAAAAACAGTTTGTCTCCCTCACCTCCAAAATCTAGAAACAGGTATCTTATTCATGCCCCTTTCTGTAATGCTAGGAATCCTTTCTCTATACTGCTAGGAATTTGATGAAATTTGAATTTGGATAGCTCCATTATTTTTGCAGATAGATGTGTTTTTTGGTTGAAATTAGTTATGCTAGTATGCTAGATGTTAAAAAATACACCTTGCCAGCTTTTTGTATGCTTTTATCATGAATAAGGAGAGTCCTGGTATATGCTGTTCTTTGTAGTCGTTCTACCTATTATAGGGTGGGGTTCATAAGGTGGTTGGCTGTTGTAGTGTTGTGAAACACTAAATATTTCTGCTAATCCAAACTGCACTGATCTGCTTTATCGGATATGGATGGAAAGCTGTTGAAATAGAACTGTTTATTGTATGCTCTGTGAAATCAATATGAGTGTGCAGTGCAGGTATCTTCTCGCGAAGAAACATCAGGTTCATATATTTCTTACACTTACCCATTTAGTATTATGTTTCATCTCTAGACGAGTTTCGCGGTCTCCACATAGCAAGCATTCTCACCGCAGGCATTCGCCTTATTCATCTGCCAACAGGTAAGAGATTAATTGGTTCTTCCTTCATCAATATATTACTCCTCCTGATAGTTCAACGTGAAATTTCTGGTTGTTTTCAGATCTAGGTTAGAAATTAGTTTAACTATCAATCATGCTATAGCTGATTATGGAAGATAGATTGACTGCAGATTAGAGCAAGTAGTAAACTAAGGTATTTTAGAATAAAGTAAATCTTAGGTATCTTGAAATTTCGATTTTACAAGAAACCTTGTGTTTAAAATGTGATCTTGCATAGTTTTCCCCTGAAATCTTTCAAACCATCTTGAGAAATCTTAGATATTTTCTTTCCTGCACAATTTCTCATGGAGTAATCTCATAATTGCATGTCATAAGTTTGTAGTCTGCAGGAAGTTTTCAGTTTAAGTATCTTTGAACTCAACTGCACTTATCTTGGACTCTTGGTTATTCATTATTCTGGCTGGGAAGTGCTGGTTCCTTTAAATCTGGGACCCTCGTTTGTTGGCCACAGCTGATTCCTTCAATATGGAATCCCCTTTTTGTTGGCCCCCCTTTGTGTACAGTAACTGTGATATTAGGACTTCCTTACAAACCGTGTCAAATCATTGCAGGACGAGGCGGTCGAGATCAAGAACTCCAGCCAAAAGAAGATAGAAGACAATGGGAAGGGACAGATGCCTGGGCATCCCCGTGAGACAATGGAAGGCATATGGCATTACTGCTGTGGTGCTATCTAGTGGGTCTTTTCTTTTTTCCTGAAAGGTATCTAGTGCATCTTTTGCTCCTATGGCGTCATGGTAGAAAAGCATTCCAACAGTGACAAACATGAAGGCAAGGAATGGATGTAACTTGATGTTTATGAGATGCACATTTTGCTGTATCTTGTTTGTAAGATGAGCTATATAGCGAGTGTAGAAGTTGGTAGTATGATCAGTAGACTGCAGTGCCCCCATCATTGACTTTGCCATGTATTAGGATTTAGGCCATGTACTGCTCAGCAGAGATTCGTATTTAGTTGCAATTTCTAACTAAAGCATTTCTCGTAATTTTGAAATGAGAGACGAGGCTTGCTTTGAAAAGCATTGGCAGCCTGTTCCCAGTTGTGTGTATCTGAATTTCTAGAAAGAATCTTGCTTTGGTTTAGTCGTCGAACATCAGGTTCACGAATCTGCTGTAGTAGTTGCATCCCAGGAACTCAGGTTTCGACAAGCAGTGAATACTGATAGTGAACTAAAAAGATAGCAGAAAAGATGGTTGACAGGCGTAGTTCAGTTTGCCCGCGAGCAAGCGTTGCTCCAGAATGCATTCGACTGTGCGTACCTTACGTGGATCACCTTTGTTCTCGGTATGTTACCACCATTCATCATGGACCATGACCAGAACAGAGGTGCGAACCACGCCAGAAACAGGTGAAGTCAAAACATCAAGGAGTGGATGAGACCATAATCATATTTTTAAAACTGGTGCTGTACTTTATTTGGATCACAGTAAAGTTCGTGGACAAATGACGGCGAGATGTCACGCAGGAGTTGAGCATTACATGTTAGGACATAACAACCAACGAAACCAAAGCTTCAACATCGACCTGGATGCAGGCATGCAGTATGCAGAGCTCTCCTACTCTCCGGTGTTGGTTCCCACTTCCCCGGCTCTGTTAGGTACCGATCAGGGTTCAGGGCTCGCATGAACAGCCCCCACCACTGCCGGCAGACGCGGCTCTGAAGCTCCGCTCCCACTGGTCCACCGGTGCTGCTGCAGCATGAGGGGTGTGGCGAGGGTGCTTCTCCCTCTTGTCACCCTTTATCTGCTTAAGGGCGTGCTTGAGCGCCGGAAGGAGCGCTTCCATGCACTCCGCCACAGCATTAGGGTTGCCAGGCATGTTGATGATCTGAAAAGGATTAGCAACACCCACGATCAGCAATTAGGAGGTCCAAACGCAAGAAATTATCAGATACTTTTTTTTGTGAGTTTTAGCACGCACAAGAGTCGATCCTCTAATTCCAGCCATGGCCCGGGATAGCATTGCAAATGGTGTAATCTGTACAAGGGAAAACAGTTCAGAGACAGTACGATCAGAAGATATCATTTCCAACAAAGTTCACCAAAGTACTCCATATTTATTCAGTGCGAATATATGATTAGCTGGTATGTCTGTAAGAATGTGAAACATTAAGCCGTACTGGATAACTGTTAAATGTATGGCTAACTTTTATAAGTGATTGATTTGCAAGTGCTCTCGCGGGCTAACAGTGGCTGGAGCACACAGCTCAGTCAGCCGGCCCGTGTTCAAGTCTTGCATCCTTCTTAAATCAAAGCGGGGGCGTCTGCCCCTTCCAGTCTAGTTTTATAATTGATTCATTCAATGTAAAATATGCAGCTCCTGATCTAAAAAGGTGAAATATTCGGTGTATGTAAAATCTAGAAACAACAAACAGATGCAAACATCACCTTCAAACTCTCTTGAAGCATAACAAATATGAGACCTGGTGCTTCTTTCTCTATTATAGATTTTGTTGCCTCTGGTGTGACATCTCTAGGTGTGAAGCCAGTACCACCTGCATGGACCATTCACCAGGAAGTAGCCCATGTGAGTAGGAAACAGGAATGTGCAACACTATAACCTGAAGAATAAGATCATATTACCTAATGTCAGAATGAGGTTAACACAGTCAATGTCACTCCATTGTACCAGAATGCCCTTGATCTTGTCCACTTCATCAGGAACAACAGCAGTAGCAACCACGGTTGCTCCACCCAGTTTCTCTGATGAAGAATTCACTACAGATACAGCTCTCGGGCCACTACAGGTGCCATGCAAGAGAGGAGAAATAAAACTGATGTAAGTCACTTTTAACTTTTAAAAAAATTGTGGTCTGCACCATAAAACTAGAACAGATCATATGCTTCTCAAATCTCAACTGCTTTGATGTCTAGAACAAATAGAAAAAGTAAAATGTGGAGTCATTACTGAACTGCATCACTATCTTATGTGAAGAAAAACCAGAAACCAGTTATCAGACTCTTTCATTTTGCACCCATAAAGTGACCCCTTTGCAGCTCAAGGCAAATAGGTGTATCAGGGTGCATGCGCTTGAAATTGAGATTTCAATACACAACTTGGCTCTTTTTAATATATTAAAAACCAAATCACATGCAATAGTACGGTTATGGATTTCTATTGACATTATGAAGAAAAACAACTTAGAGAAGTACCTCCTATCAGGGCCAGCACCGGATGAAACAGTATCGCTTACAGTCAGAATTGCTACTTTAACTTCAGTATTCTGAGAAGCTGAAAGCTGAGGTACATCTGTGGAAATACTTTTTGAAGATGGACCAAAATGAGATGGAGGTGGATCTGAAGCAGCGGGTGGTTTATTTGAAGGATAGCTGATTATGTCTGAAATAAGTATAGCTTGGATAGATGTTCCAGCTGCCAATATCTGCCCAGTTGATGGTACTTCCAGCAGAGCATTTGCGGATTTCATACTCAGGAGGCGGCTACTAGCCTGATGGCCAGTGCTCTCAGCAACATAACTGCCACATGACCATAAAAAGTAAATGTACCTGGTGTCAAAACTCAAAAATATCAAATATCGCAAGTTAAAATATAGATCTTACCCAGGTCTACCAGACCCATCATTAAGCATCCATCTGATTACTGCTCGGTGAAACTCTGTGCGATGTAGGTCTGCTCTTAAAGGATGTGATAAGCGCACGTGCACTCTGTGGACACAGAGTTATAAGTAAAGAAATACGCTGAATAGTGTAAGGTGAGAACAAACTGACAACAAACATAAACATGAGGATTACTACCTTTGCAGATGAGGATTTGACCAACCAGAGAGGAGACGAATTGCAGGAACAACAAAAAGGTTGAAGCAAACCATGCAGCTCACTGGGTTTCCAGGCAAACCAAATGCCAGAACTGTTTTAGATGGCTTTGATGTGTCTTGTGTAGTGATCTCAGCAAATGTTAATGGCTTTCCTGGTTTCATTCGGATCTGTATGTGATACAAGAAGAAAACTGTTAAATTACTCTGAGAAATGGACGAAGATCATGATGTTGAGTTCAAAGGATTATTTTTGCAAAGATAGCAGGTCCAATTGGTTGTCCAACAAAAAAAAACATGAAAATAAGCTAACTGTAAATGAATCTTCAATTTGTAAGTCTCACTGTTGATTTAGCTTGCCTAATACCTAGTTGGTACAGTATAAATCTGGAAGAACCAAATAGTTTCAAAGGTACCTTCTCAAAGTGAATTTTGCCCATCTTTGCCAGGCAAGGTTTGACAAGATCTCTGTCACCCATGGAAACACCACCAGAAGTAAGGATTATATCAGCATCAGAACGTAAAGCTGCATCCAAATGCTCTTTAAGACTTTCTTCAGTGTCTTCTGCGATACCCAGGTCAACCACTTTGCATTTCTGCTGAACGGCAGCAGCTAGAAGCATGGCGCGGTTGGAATCACGAATCTGCAATTTTAGTTTCAAGAAGGAAGGTCATTATTTTCTGAGAATGTGGAATGCAAAGAACAGTGCAGGATGCAAACATGATGGAGTAGCAGAAATAACCTGACCACGACTGAGGGTGGCAGTGGCTGGCTGCACTAGCTCATCCCCTGTGGAAAATACAGCAATGGTTGGTCGAAGGTATACCTGCACATGCAAATTCAGAATGCCACGTTGCAACTGTGTCTCTTTTCTATACTCAACAACGCTAACTGACCTTGACAGTAGTTACACCCACTGTTGCAAGTAGCCCAATTTCTGCAGGACCAATGAGCTCACCAGACTTGAGCACTATCGAATCCTTCTCTATGTCACATCCCTGCCAATTATTTGAATTGCTAAATCAGCAAGTGCATATTAATTCTAAGTAATGAGGATGTTGCATAATTGCATTCCATGTAAATTTAACAGTGGCAACTGGCAAGTACTGGCCAAACTCAGCATACCACATTGCGGATGTCTTGCCCCTCGGCAGCCCGCACCAAAATCTTAACCCTCTTCGACCCATCTGCTCCGGCGGGGATCTGCTCAGTGTCCTCCACCTGAACGACAGCGTCAGCGCCATCGGGAATCGGCCCTGTGCGTCAACAAACTCAATCACTCAGGTGGCAGCAGACACAACGGGGCGGTGACACGGGGAGAGAACGCCGCGCGTAGAAGTCGCCTCACCTCCGGTGGTGACGTAGGCGACCGTGCCCGGTGCGACGACCACGCCGAGCGCGTCGTTGCCGGCCCTCGACTCCGTAATCACCGGGTACTCCCCGGGCCCGTCGGAGGACACGACGGCGTACCCGTCCTGCAGGAGGAGTACGGTCCTCATCAAGCATCAGCCATGGCCGCCACGGCGCGGCGGAAAGGAGATAGAAGAGAAGGGGGCGGAAGGGGCGACCGACCTTGATGGAGGCGCGGAAGGGAGGGAGCGGGTCGGGCGCCCGGACCTCCTCGGCGAGCACGAGGCCGAGCGCGTCGTGCAGCGGCACGCCGCGCGGCGCCGCGCGGGCCGACGCCGCGGCGGACAGCACCGCCGCCAGCGCCTCTTCCACCTGCAGCATCTCTCCTCTCCGTTTTTTTTTTAATACTTCAATTTTCCTCGGCTCTTCTGGCAATCTGGCTCCGGCGGCGGGCGAGGGGGCGAGGGCTATCTGCCTATCTGTATCGGCTTACGCGATCACTCAACCACTCGGCGAGCTCGCCCTGCTCTGTTTTTAAATTCAATCGAGGACTTGCCACGTGTGGCGTGACGACTGCGCGGTGACCGGCGGTGAAGCAGCCGCCGCCAGCCGGAGCCAGGCCGGCCTCCGACTCGCGGCTCAAAATTCCGACGTCAAGATCACGTTGGTCTCTCGAAAGCGACGGGCATCTCAAAGCCCCAATTGTTTGGCCACGGGTAACGAGTCGTCTTCGCCTCGTGTGACGAGGAAGGTTCGCGGCCGGCGCAGCCGATAGGCGGTATGGATTAGAGGTAAACGCTGATCGGCTCGCGTCGTCTCCCGTTGGTTGATTTCACCGTTTGGCGTCGCCGTCTCTCTCTACCAGAGTTCAGAGAGATCCATCAGCTTGTATGGGCGGCGAAATGGTGGCCTCGCCTACACGCCTTTGACACTTCCACTCGCGGCGAGGCGTTCTGCCGCCGGGCACCACTTCCCTAGTTCACCGCTGAATCGCCGAGGCGCCAGCGAAGACGAAGAGGCACTGGCCAATATCCACGGGACCGTGGTTTCACGTCAGCGAAGACCACCTTGCGCCCGTACCATAAATGCCGTGCTCTAGCTGCTAGCTGCCAGCCACGCTCAGATCGTTCCAAGACGAGCGATGCAGAGCACCCACTTGGCCACTTCAGTTCAGAATTTCGGATGGTTGAGCTAGCTGAGCCGAGACAACGGAGTAAAGCAGAGAAGACAAGTGCTAATCTGAATTCTGCTCAGACTGACCAAGCTAGCTACTTCGGTAGATGATGGGGAGCAAAGCATAACAGCGGGGCTCCTGACTTACCGCAACTATGCAACCCCAAGGCCTACAAGTCCAGTCTTTTTACCCGGGCGAAAAGTTCAATCTATTAACTTGCAAGCGTAAACTGATTGAAATACAAAGAACATTTTATTTCTTTTTGCGAGGACATTAACGGGCTCAACCATTGCGATAGTAAACACAATCACAGGCATAACTCCTGTTACCTCCTGGACGTTGATCAGCTCACTCCTGACAACTTGTACATGACTAGGCATGGGGCCAAAAATATTGAACCAACCACCATCTGTTCTAGGCAGCAAAATTTCAGCTCATAAAGTTTTAACAGGACGTAAAGCAGGATTCATATCATGCTTAAGTAGCTCCAAAAGTCTTTGTAGATGGAGACACTGGAGGATGGACCCAGTAAATATGAATCCAGCTCAAATGGCGCAGATGCACCACTCCCTGCAAGAAAAAGAATTTCTGTCAGGCTGCAGCATATATAGAAGATATGCACCAATATTTCTGTTGTCCACGAAAAACTGCTCTATCCCTGTGTTGGTCACTTGGTCTGCAGGGATTTATCATTAAAACTCTAAAAGTATTACAAACTTGTTATCAGAAATGATAAGCAATGTTGTTTTAATCTGAAGATCCCATATAGCAAACAAAAGTAATTATGGCAATGCACAATACTGTTCTCACACGGAACCTCCACAAGGTTGATCATATCCCCATCCCTTGTCATGTGCCAGAACATTCATACAAGCAAGCACCCACACTTAGATCAACCACATGTTTTTCTATGCAACGAGCCTACCTTAAAGACTATTTCCTGACAGCATATTAACCCAATATGTGGATAGAGGCATAGAGCTTGTAAGTATGAGCAAGAAACAAAAGGTACACTCGTATAAGAATATCAGCATACCCCAGATTTTCAAAAAATTCAGTAAGATAGCCAGTTCATAGAGGTAAAACATTCTGCAGATCCAGCTCAAATTAGGTATGGCATATATTAGCTTGATGCAAACTGACAAAACAGCAGACACTAATGGAATGTAGTTGTGAGCTGTTATTCATGCCCAAATCTTCATTTGCCTACTACCATTACATTGATTTTTTTACCATCTTCAGGGTTGCATTAGCAGTTTGCTCTCCTAATAGATCTAACATCAAGCAACACCAATTCAGTAACAGCTCAGCTACTACTAGTACATCAAACAACAACTCTTATAAACATTAATAAGAAACAGCTACAAGCCTGCTACTATCAGATGGATTTAACCGGATTATTAGTTATCGTAAAGTGAACAAAAAAAAGGAAAATAAAAAACCTAAGATGTCACTATGAAAGCTATGGTGTATGTTGAAAGCATGCACAAAAGGCTTTTACGATTGCAGACATCCAGACATGCTTGTTTCTATTTGAGTGCCATTGCAGTCATGCTTGTTTCTTTTTTGTCCCTGGGGAGGAGGACAGGCAATAAATTTTGATAGAACAGTCTTATACTTTGTACCTAATGAGAAATTGGATGGTGTACCATGGAGTAACATGGCATTGTGAAAAAGACAATAAACTCATTCTGTTTAGATGTTGGTGGAACTGTATGGACACAATTATCCAGTGCCTGACAAAACTAACCAAAATCACGGATTATTCAAGTCTAGAGCAGAGAGCTTTTTTCACATATAGCAGACCAGATGCGCACATATTTTTGACCAACTAAACACGTTTCTGACATGAAATCAGCAGAAAGAACGAATGAAAATCAGTACATCCCGTTCCGAGATGGGGAATAATTGTAGCACTGAATTGAGCATTCCTCCATTCAACCCCAGAGTGGTGGATTACTAAATCCTAACAGCACGACGATGGTGGACTACACAGTTCAGTCAGTTCGCGTGGGAGTGGGCAGCCGTACCTGTTCTACTCGTCGTCCTTCGGGACGTGCTCCCTGGAGGCCGGCGTGGCTGCTGCTGCCGCGGCGGCGGCAGCTTCTCCTTCCTCCCGGAGCATCTTCTGCATATCGTTGACCCGCATCCGGACGATGCCGCCGACCACAACTGCGGAAAAATCAGCAAATAATCAGCGGGCACTGGCATCAATTTGGACGATTAGATAGGCGGCAAGAGAAGATAAACATGGGTATGACAGAAATGATTACTTGCGGCGGTGCCCAGGGTCCAGATCCACAGGATCTTGAGGCCCGGGCTCTTCTGGCTCCACCTGGTCACCATTGGAGGAGCGGCGGCAGCTTGCAGTCCGGTGGACGCGTCGGGGATTTCAGTCCAGGCGGAGTTCGGGGTCTCTCTTGAAACAAAAGAATGTTCGTTCGATAGGGCTTTGGGGTTTTCCCCTTGCTAGTTAACCATTTCTTTTTGTTAAAAAATTGTCATGCGAAAAAAAATCGGAGCTTAAAATTTAAAACTCCATTCTTTTTTGTTTGGTTTAAATTACACAAATCTATGTTAATGGAGCAGCAAGGTTTTACCAGTTTTTACGTGTTATATGGCTTTTATTTTCTTTCAAAAATCGCTAGTCTTTTTTTTAATAATTTGCTAGTGAGATCTATAGGCTATAATAAGTTTGGTTTCTTATGACCCCACATAATTATGAGGTATTGTAAAGAGCATATCCACTTATGTAAAGAGCAAATAAGTTTTTATATTGTGCAACATTACGGTATTATGTAATTGTATAGCTCATATGCCGTAGCCTATATTATATATTTTGGTGACTTGAGACATACCTTAAGAGTATATATGAAGATCGGGGTGCAATCATACACTGCAGCTCTTCAATTAGATGCATTAATCGTTAATTATTATTCAATATTCATCATAAATTGTATGTATGCAAGAGTATGAAGATCGGGGTGGTGCCCAACATTTCCGTTATCACAATGACCATTTAGCGAGGAGTGTCATCAAATGTTGAACTAACCGTATTTGAAAATAGGAAACTATACAACGACTAATCAAATAAACTAGGTTTGAACCATTTGCCTATATGACTAGATCCTAAACTTGGCATGAACCCGGGTGTGTAGGTGAACACCGAGCTTGAATTTGATAGTTAGTTGTGGATTGGTAGAAGGCAAGAGGATAAGTTGTAAAAGTAGAAGTAAAAAGTGTAGTTTGAAAATACCACGGTAAACTTAGCGGATATAAGTGAGTAGAAAGAATCCACAAAAGACATAAAATGCAAAAACACAAATAACCTAAAATTTGTAACACTAATCTATCTAAATTTCTAAATAATAAGTATTCTTGGATATAAAGAATTAAAAAACTGTCAACCGCGAAATTGATAATTTTTATCTAACTTGTTTTGTTTTTAGCATTTGGACTATATGGTCTTTCTCTGTAAGATTTTTTGACCTAGTAAAGTAGGAAAGATTAAAAAACACAATGTTGGCTTTTCAGATACCCCTTTTCATCAATTGACCAAGCAATATAGTCATCGAATTCTAAGAGTTTAGCATGTTCCCATTTGCCTTTTAAGTTTGTATGTTATCGCTTGCCTACGTGAAACTTTGGTACAATTATTCATGCTTTTAGTATCTCTACCACCTCCGCATGGTGCATATCACCGTATAGGATGAGTTGTACGATTCTGAAAACCAAATTACGTGAATATTGTAAGTCAATGGATATGGGGTAACTTAAAACACGTAAAATTCCTAAGTGTTAAACTTTGAGAAAGCAAAACATGTGAGCATTTGGAACCCTTGACCTGGAGGTGGGATTTTACAATTTTCCTAGCAAAGTAAACTCTCGAGAGGAGAAGAAAGATAAGCTAGAAAGAAGGTTGAGAGGTTAGAAATACTCCAATCAAAGGCCCATAAAACCACAAGTGGGCCGGCTCGACACTACTTTGAAACAAGGTCCGAACCCTCGCGATTAGCTAGAGGTGGACCCCACGTGTCAGTCGCACTAGATTTGAATGCGCTGGCAACAACGCCGCAGAATCGCGTCTCTCCAGCAGTCTCCTTTCCACGCGGTCAAGCTCTCACATCTCGCACCCTCTCGTCGACAAACCAAACGAATCGAACGGTCCAAAACCGACTCTTGTTCAGTTCAGCGGCCCTCGCAGCCCACCAAACACACAGCAGCCAGGCCACGCGCCCCGCGCCGCCTCTGCCCTCATTCCTCTCCGCCACCCCCCTCTCGCCCCCCCGCTTCAAATTCGCGTCGCGTCGATTTCACGCGCCGCTTCCCCCAAATCGACACCCACCCCCTCCCCCGAACGCGCAGACACAAATCCATTCCCATCCGGACGCAAGACCTAGCAGCCGAAGGCGATGGCGCGGCCGAGGGGTAAGAAGCGCACGGCGGCCCAGGCGGCGGCCACTGACTCGAGCAAGCCGGGCGCCGCCGCCGCCGGTGATTCGACCAAGCCGGAGGCCGCGGCGAAGGAGCCGGCCGCTCGGGGGCGGGGGAGGCGCCCCAAGGCGCCGCCCAAGCCCAAGGCCGAGACGGAGTACTTCCCGGAGAAGAGGAATTTGGTGAGTGGGCTTCACGATGAACCTGTCTGGATGCGTGTTTCGGTGTGTTAGGTTTTGGTATCCCGAGTAGTGAGCGACGATTAGTCCTGATCTGATTAGCTCGCGAACTGTTTCATAGTCGATTTGCGGTGCTCTAGCTGCGAGATTTGTAGTGCTTTGATTAACAAAAACGGAGGAGGATGCTTCCGTTATGCTTTGAGTAGAATCTGGAATGCTCAACCGTAGTGTTTGAGAATCCGTGACTGATGAATTTTTTAGACCTATGTGCCTTCATTCTAGGCCCACTTTTTTCTTTGGTCCGGTGGTAGCAATTCTCATGTAAGAGTCAAGGAGCATGCCTGGTTAGCATTGATGTTTAAGATGCCATTGGAAGATGATGGGTTGACAAACATGTTTTTGGCATGCTGACTCATGCAGGTGCCATGTTCTGTTTGCAAGTTTTTTTTCTTTTCTATGGCAGCAGTTCTTTCTATTTGAAAAGCAACTATTTTGACCAGTTTTGGAAGATGTCATTATGATCGGTTTGCACGACTATGCTGTATGATGGCCTTGCTATTTTGATTTTGATTGCATGATTGACTAATTGTTTGTCACAATGTTCAGGAGGATTTATGGTTATCCGCTTTTCCTATCGGGACTGAGGTTTGTTCCCATCCCTACCTTCTTTTATTTTGTATAGTGCGTATGTTTCTGGTGTGCACTTAGAAATGGCATGCAGCTTAACCTGCGCATTTTGCCATGATTGTAACAACTCATATAACTTGGCTTATCATCTGCAGTGGGAAAATATTGATAAGATAAAGGAGTTCAACTGGAACTTCGAAAATTTAGAGGTATGATGGTCCAAAACTCAAAACTAATCTTGCAATTTTTTTTCTTTTTGAATGTTTAGCTTCCCTGCACAGTGATATGCTGATATGTGGTTTTTGTTGGTGAGCAGAAAACACTAGAAGAAGGGGGAGAACTTTATGGAAAGACAGTTTACTTGTTTGGAAGCACTGAGCGTAAGTAACTAAGTGTAGTTGGTTGTCAGCTAGTTTCCAATGTTAATTTTGCAGCTGTTGATCCTAGATACATTTTTGTTAATCTTGGTTATACTTCAGTAATCAGTAAACTAGTGTAATCTGGCTAAATTTAATCTGAATTTTATTCGCAGAGTTATTAGTCTGGTTTAATGATACTCGACAATTGTACCCATGCATCACTTTTACTCTGTACATGTTCGATCTATAAAGTGTATTCTAGTATCTGTCATCAGATTCATTTCCTTACTAGTTTTATGAGCCTGTTTAATATTGTTCCATACAAGTCTAATTGGTTTCTGTTGGCATGCAGCACAACTCCTAGATGTTAATGGTGAATCGAAGATAGTACTTATTCCTGTAGTAGTTGCTGTAAGTTCTAATCCACCCTCTTCGCGGGTCATTTATACCATGATTATAATTACTCTGCTCTGCTATCTTTAGTTTCAAAGCAAAACATGTTACTAGAAAATGCACTATCGAGGATGGTCTTGCAGTTGCACATTGTACCGAGCTGAACATTTTTAGTTTATGACTATGCCAGCTAAACAATTCAGTTTGCGCCTTTCGCATTACCAAAATCCATACCATCTTTTGTATATATTATTGTTTCCTTTTTTGCGTAGAATTATTAATTGCACAAGAAAAAATGTCAGTTTTAAGTTTAAAAATTTGTGACAAGCTTTTTTAGAAAGAAGAGTAAGAAACTTTATTGATCTTGTTGGTTGATGTTACCAAGGGGACTATTTTGGTTGGTGCATTTTATATTCCTTTATTGTTGTTCTGTTATAATTCTGTTTTTTCCCTTCAAAAATTTCCTTATTGGATTTCCTGGTATCCTGGTTAAAACTACTTGGCTGGTGACCTTCTCTTACTCTTCATTGGTGCTTTGACTCTAATATGATGTGACAAATATTGCCTGGCAGCTCGATCAATTTAACTTGTTTAAGGCCTGGGTTATTTTGCTATCTATTCGTTAGACGATCTGTCTCATTTAGATATGTTTTATTTTGCAGGTAGACTGTCCGTTCCCTCCATCAGATAAAATTGGCATAAATTCTGTTCAAAGGGAAAATGAAGAAATAGTGCCAATGAAGGCGATGAAGATGGCATGGGTGCCTTATGTTCCTCTTGAGGACCGGTACTGCTTCGTTATTTATGTTGAGCAATATTTGTTGCCTTTTGTTTTTGCCGCTTATATCCTTGCCTTTTCCCACTACATGGTAACTTATTTTGCACACATTGCTATTGCTTTGTCTACAGGCTTAGCAGGATCGACAGTTTGAAAACAAAAATATTTACTCTCGGCTGCACCCAGCGGAGGTCAGTTTTATGAATTTATGCTTCCAAAATGTCATGCTTTAGGGTAGACAATTTTATTTCTGTTGTTATTATTTTGGGGGCATTTTCATTCGCTTTCAGTGAGGTGCTATATTTCCACTTTCAAGCTCTGCTGTCCTTACCAGTAGTTGCAAGTTACAAAATCTCAGGTTTATACATTTTACAGGTCTGCGCTGAAGCATCTCAAAACTGAGAGAGTCAAAAAGTTCGATTACTGCATGCCATGTAAGCTGAATTGGGTTGATCTTTTTGTAGGCCTATATTGTGCTTCTCCAGGAATATCTGTTACCTTTTTGGCTTTAGGATCCTTTGAGTACCTTACCCTTAAAGAGGCTCCAATGCTGTACCTATCCTTGTCATGTGTCTCGCCAAGATTATGTAAACCACACTATCCAAAACCGTGCATAATGTTCTGTGGGACTGCAACTACGTATGAGTTGAATGTTTACGATCCAACTGTACTTCTTGGAATGATGGCCCTCTTCCCTAATCAAATTGTCAATTCATTGAAGTGGCAATTCAAGTAACATGGCAGTGAACATATATGACGGCTCTTAAACTATAATTTTGTTGGTTGACCGGTATTTCATTTTACAAAATCATAAATGGCATGTTTTATATTTAGGAATACCACTTGAATTATGCCCTGGTTGCTTCCTAGTAATTTGATGGCACGTAATATCCTGTCTCAAGCAAATCTCTCTTCTTTTAATTAGTTCTCTCTTTCTTTTGAGGGTACAGATTTATTGTTTTTGTTTGTGCATTTTGGTATGTTTGCTGTTTGTGCCTTGAAGATTAGCATGGAGTCCGAGCATGTAATTTTTAAGAGGCGCCTGGTGGGCGACAAGGTGGTGGCTAGTACCTAATCACCGTCTAGGGAGGCAGCCACCTACGCATAGCGCCTCAGAACTGCTAAGACGGACTGATTAGTCACACTCTAAAACATCCGAACTTCCGAAGCATGAAAAAATTATTGTGTACTCAAAATAACCCAACACTCACACTGAACCTCTATTCGGCACAACCCACGTTCCCAATTACCTGCAAATATACTAGAGTTGTTCTAGTTCCAGTTGATAGATCGTTTGATTCAAATTATATGGCTTTAGTTTGATGAAGTCGTTCTCTTGAGGGTAATCTCATTAGTATACGAACCTTGTTTACAGATTATATGCCACTGAATCCTCCTGAAGATGAAGATGACACGGTTGTCAATATCATATATCCTCTAGAACCCCCGGTAAGCTTCCTTCATCGAGTTTTCTTCAGTGACATAAAGGATCGAGAATTGTTACTTCTCTTACTTACCCGTAGGTCATAATTGCTAATGGAATAAATCTGGAAAGGGTAGTGTCTGCATCACACCAAATATGGATTTCTTTTATTGTGAGCTTGAATAGGCTTATATTATATTCCGGTGTCATGAAAGGGCTTGTAGCGTAGTGGTTGCAATGCTCTAGTAGCACTTACAGTGCCTGGGTTTGATTCCTCGTGGAAGCAAATTTCAGGGCTGGTTAAAAGAAAAACCTCTTGTTGGCAACCCATAAAAATAGTGGCAGGGCATCGGCATGTGGTGGCGACCTGTGATCTGGTTTGGGCCCTCCTACGTAGGTGAAGCCAGGGTTAGGGGGGTTTCTCGGCCGATAGAAGGTTGAGTTCCCTCTTAATCGAAATACCGTGGGGGTGGTCTTCCCCCACCGGCTGAGTTTTATATTTTATATGTTTTTCTACTGAAACAACTAGTCTGCTGTGCTAATTTCAGCATGTAAGCTGCAGACAGAAGTTGACTTCTTGCTTATTACTGTGATCACTAGGCTGCTTGTGCTTGTGACACGATCATCAGTCCATGAGGTCATGGTTTTTGTCTGATGCTGGTGACATGCTACAATAGCTATTTAGCCGTATGCCAATCTCACGTGCTGCTGGGGACCCCCTCCCCATCTTCCATTGGTTGCAACTGATCACACGTGAATTGCTTGTGCTATTATGCCTTCTTGAATGTTGCCATTTACTGTCACAATTTGATGGTGCACAATCCAAATGGATGGTTGGGTTGTTTGAGGTTTTCTTCTATTGATGTGAAGTGACAATTAAATCTGTTCACCCTGTTTTCCACTTTGCAGTTATTGTATTTCAAATATAATTCACAATAGTTCTTATTTCAATTAGCTGTAAATGCTGTCATACATCAATGTTTACTTTGTGCTGCTTGTTGCAGATAGTTTGCGATTTTGATTGGGAAATGGATGATTACGAGGTTTGTATAGAATTTGTTTAGTTCTGCTCTGGTGTACTATAATGGCTAGGCATGTATGTTGAATCATTGTGTTGCAATGCAGGATTTTATTGAAGAGAAAGTCAAAGATGAGGTGTTGCCGGAGGATGAGAAAGAAAAATTTAAGGTACAAATTACTATTTGTTGTTGATCAATCATATGCTAAAGCAACTTTGTTTTTACAGTAGTAACTTCCCTTCCTCATTTTACTGCCACGTTTACAGGAATTTCTAAAGGAGAAGGTTAGAGAAAGAAAGAGAGAACTGAAACAGGTCCACAATCATCTGAAATATTTAATTATTTTCTCAAGAGATTTAGTGCTTTCCAGTATTCAATGTTCCCAAAAACTTATGCAGGCCAAAGAAGCCAGGAAGAAAGCTATTGATGACATGGATCCTAAGACAAGAGAGGCATTTGAGAACATCAAATTTTACAAATTTTATCCTGTGAAAACCCCGGACACCCCCGATGTTTCCAATGTTAAGGTATGAAGTGTTGTTCAGTTCCTTAGTTAAAGCATCTGAACCTGCACTGGATTAAACTTTGCATTTATTGTTTTGTGCAGGCAAAGTACATCAACAGATATTACCGGAACGCACATTATCTGATGTAGTGGCATTCCCGATCTCACATTTTCAGTGAGCTTTGTCATTGATTGAGCTATCCAACTTGAAGAGTTGGTATTAGAAAATTTTGGTAGCCGGCGGAAATCAGGTTGGTGACATCTTCCAATGTAGTCTCTTATGGGCCATGAGACAACATGTTGCATCTGAATTCTGTTGTAATAGTCACCCTCAGACTCTTAGGCATCTTCTCTTTGTGCGGTGTACAACATCTTGCGGATTAGATTATTGTGTATGAATCAGAGGGTCAATGTAGTCGTTGTAAGAGTAAACAAGTGGTTCAGGAACAATCTGTTCCATTTTCATCATTTAGTAAAGTTTCAGCACATGTTTCCTGGATTTAATATCGTTGCAGCAGAGCTTGCCTGTTACAGTATAACCTGTCACTGTTTTGCTAACTCTGGGCTGTGCTGCCAAGCATCAGATATGCTGCATCTACATGTAAAGTTCTGCAACAAGATGTGATCTATGGAGATCTTTGCTTATGCTGCTCCATAGAACACACTGTTTGGTGAAGCTATCAGATACCAGCAGGTGATTTTGAGGTTCATCTTGGTTCTACGCAATCTTTGGGTTCGTAAAACAACAATCTAATCAAGCAGTTCAGGCATCGAAAATTCGTAAGAGTAAAGGTATGAAGTGTTCCTTAGTTACAGCATCTGAATCTGCTCTAGATTTTTTCCTAGAATACGCAGGAGAGCTGCGCATCATTCAATTAAGAGGAAGATAAATACAATGTTTGTACAACGCGGGCCGTTAACCGGGCACTCGCACACAGTAGTGGAAATAGACAGAGATTACATTTGTTAAAAGGGGCGTCTAGTAGTAGAATTTAAGACATAAAAGTCGCAGCGCTAGCTAACAATCAGGAGGCTTCCAACCAAAGGCTTCCATGTTTCGGGCACCACTTTGAGTCCAAAGCGACGCTTCTTCAACAATGAGCGGCAGGAGTTGTTGGAGTTGTTGCGGTGTTCTAGCAACGTCAGTTGCAAAGGCTCGGCCATTTCTCTCTTTCCATAACCTCCAGCAGACCAGCATGACTGTAGAATCTAGGCCTTTAGCTTTGACGTTGGTCATATTAGCATGGATAGACAGCCACCAATCGATCAAGTTGGAATTCGGGGTGAGGTTCGGTAGCTGGTTGTTAGTTCTTTGCCCAACCTGAAGCCACACCTGACGGGAGTAGGCGCAATGACTGAATAGGTGATCCACCGTTTCAACTTCTTGGCCACAAAGATTGCACTCATCAGTAATCTGCAACCCATGTCGTTTGCGCCTTTCGGCGGTCCAGATCCTGCCCTTGGCCGCGAGGCAAATGAAGAACTTAACTTTCAAAGGTGCCCAAGCGCGCCACACGGTCCTGAAGATCGGCGAGACAGTGGAGCCGAACATATGGTATGCCGATCGGGCGGAGTATGTCCCATAGGCTTCCCAGCGCCAGGAGATGACATCCTCGACGCCGGCCTGCAAATGGACAGTGGCAACCGTATGCCAAAGCTGGACATACTGCCTAATGCCGCTGACTGTAGCTCGTCCGACAATGTCGTGAATCCACACCTTGTTTGTCAAGACAGCCGCTACGGTTTTGGTTCTTCTTGTTTTGGGTTTGACCATAGCACAAAGGTCTGGTGCGAGGAAGCACGGTGAGGAGTCCCCCAGCCAGTTGTCCTCCCAGAAAAGAGCTGCGTCACCATCCCGATCGAAGTTTGGAAGATACTGCGTAGGTTCTTGTCCCTGTCATAATCAGTGCTTAATTGGATCCACGGACGCTGCGTATCCGTTCTTTTTAGCCACATCCAGCGAAGCCGAAGAGCTTGAGAGGAGAGTTTGAGGTCCGGAATCCCCAGGCCCCCAAACCTACACGGCCTGCACGCAGTTGGCCAGGAGACCCTTTCTGCTCTTGTCGATCTCTCGCAGCACCCAGTCTGGGACGTCAAGCGCAAGAAGTGTATGTGTGCAAACCGAGGACATCACTGATTTGACGACCGTTAGCCTCCCAGCTTTGTTCATGAGGTGTGCCTTCCAACTCGGGATCTTGCTAGATTTAACTTAGTATCTGCTGTTTTATGAAGTCGAGGTACATCAACAGATATTACTGCAATGCACATTATCTGATGTAATTGTGTTCCCAGTCTCACATGTTTGGTGAGCTTCGTCATTGATTGAGCTATCCAACCTGAAGAGTTGGTGTTAGAAAATTTTGGAAGCCGAGGAGATCAGCTTGGTGAAATCATCAGACGTCTTGCATCTGTACTCTGCTGTAATAGAGACTCTTCTGAACATAGGCATAGGCATCTTCTTTTGCTGTGGGTGTAAAACATCCCGATGATTGATTATTGTGTATAGAGGGTCAAGGCAGTCATTGTAAGAGTAATAAACAAGCATATTTCAGGAATCACCATTTGTTCCAGTCCATTTTCGTCCAGTAAAAGTTTCGTCACAAAATTCCTGGATTTACAAATATTCTTGCCCGTTGTGCTGTGTGATTGTTTCAACGACTTTGGGTCGTGCACCCAAACGCCAATTATGCTATGTGCAAGTGCAACAGCAACAAAAAAAAAATCGGAATTCACATAGAGCATTTGCTGTTCTGTATGCTACATCAGGGGCACTCGGTTTGGTGAGGCGACCTGATACCGTCACGTTATTTTGATTTTCACCTTATACGTGAGTCCTGGGTTTCGTAACAGTTAATCAGAATTTGCCACTGTTCCGTTTCGAAAAGAATTTACCCCTGCCAACAATAACCTGATGCAGCCTGGCTCGTAGCCATAGGCACAAGAAGCAGATGCTGGCGGCGGTGGGTCGGTGGCGTCGCCAATACGCGGCGCGGAGGTGGAGCCACATGCCAGCGTGCGCCCGCCCGCGTGGCGCCCACCCTCCCTCCACGTTTCCCTTTGCCTTCCCGGCGTTCGGCTACGCCTGCGCTCTCTCTTCCCCTTCCCCGAATGCTGCTAGCCTACAAAAGCATCCCTCCACGGAAGCGCAAGCGGAGCGGCAGCCGCAGCACGAACTGGCGATCTCTGCTGCTTCCAGCCTCCTCCTCCCCCTCCCCCTCCCCCTCCGGTGAGCGCCGGACGGCCGGAGTAGGAACCAACGGGAGCGCAGCCCCGAGCCCACCTCCTTCCGCTGGTAAGTATCGCACCCGCCCGCTCCCCTCGTAGCTCCTCTCCGCCGGCTTGCTCGGCTGCTCCCCATGCCGCTGCTCTCGGCCGTTCGCCATCTGCTCGACGAAACGCCGCTCCGCCTAGGAACTTGCTCGCTCGCTTCATTTCGCTTGATTCCGCCGTACTGGTCTCACCGCGGCATGGGTTTTGCTGCGGATGGCGGAGCTAACCGGCAAAGCTAGATGACGTACAGATGCAGATTGCGTGTTCCTTCTCCGCGCTTTTGACTCTCGGGATCACCAATTTCTGTTCGATTCGCTCCTGTAGCAGCTGCTGATTTTCGATGGAGATGGAAGGGGTTCTGCAAGCGGGAGATGCCAAGGACTGGGTTTACAAAGGGGAGGGCGCTGCGAATCTCATCCTCAGCTACACGGGCACATCCCCTGCCATGGTATGCACTGATTTGGTTCCTAGTGTGTCCTCATTTGCTTGGTGTGCTGTGAATTTCGGGGCTCTGTTGCTGCTGCACGGATGTGGCTATTCCAGCCCGGATCCGGTACCTGATCGAGCAAGTGATTACACAGGGATCAGGGATCACTTGGTCGCATGAAAAACCCCAAAAATTAGCATACGTTACGGCTTTCATCATTGTCCAGTTTGTGACCATGCATGCATTCTTTCCTGATTATGATGTGCTTGGTGGAAATATTATCTCACTTTGATGATCTTATTTTTCACTTGTTTTCAGCTTGGCAAGGTACTGCGGGTCAAGAAGATTCTAAAAGACAAGTCGCAACCGGCACCAAGTTGTATGGTCTTCTCAAGTTATGAGCAACTCCTGTGGGGCCATATCCCAGAATTGGTTGACTCTGTCAAACAAGACTCCTTAGCTCAAGCCTATGTAATGCATGTTATGAGCAAACATCTGGGTGCTAATCATGTTGATGGTGGGGTACGGTTCGGATTCAACTTATTCTTGTTATTCTGTTTTTATGGTTAGCAACATATCAACAATCCTTGATACTTCGATATTCTTTTTTTGCAGTAATGAGAAAATTGCGACCATTTCCTAGTAATCACTATCACCCTACTAGTCTGCTACTCCCTCTTTTAAATATATGATTTTTGGGACAAGCTAATTAGTTCAAAAATGAATAAACGTCATATAGTTAAAATGGAGGGAGTATACATGAAATAGCATGCCTTGGATGCGCAAACATTTGACTTTGGTCATCATCATGCTGTTATTTCATCATTTGTTAATTGCTGTTAAGTTATTTAAAAATGCATCATTCTTTGGATCTGCATGACTCAACAAAGAAATCATGCTGTCTTTCCATCGTGCAGGTTCGTGTATGTGTCTCTAGGGATTTTCTGGAGCTTGTTGAAAAGAATGTTCTTAATAGCCGTCCTGCTTGGAGAGTGAATGCGAGCTCAATTGATAACACTGCCGATGCTGCTCTTCTAATACCAGATCACTCATTATTTTCTGGTAAACTCTCCATCCCTCTTTTTACCATAATTTGAATCTTGTTTATGTTAGAAAAGAAGGTTGATTCAGTAACGTCTAGTCAGTAATGCTATATTCATTCGTTCTGCGTGAAACATTTGTGGCAAGACTGTTGCCTAGCTTGTTGTTTCTATTTGTGTTAGATGTGTATAAACATCATTGGGTTTGCAGTTCTTATTGGTTTAAATTTGCAAATACTACTTACCACAGCCAAATGGGCATCAAGATGGTAGAAACTGGCTTGTTTTTTCACTGATTCATAACTTAATTCTAGGTTGAACCGCTAAGAGCTTGATTGCTGTCTTGAAATGGCAGCTGGGCATCAACCTGAATTCATAGTAGATTCAGATGGGCTCTATTATGGGGTTTTTAGACCTCTATATTAGCTTGAATTTTTTGTTTGCTTACTACGGAAAGTCTTTCTTAATCTCAGGTAATCCGAGAGGCAACAGTTGCATAGCTGTGGAGATTAAGGTACTTTGCGAGCTTCCTCTTTTATTCTCATTCTTTATTGTGTGTTAGATGTTTACCATTGCTTATTTTTGGCATGCTTCACCTTTCAGGCCAAATGTGGGTTTTTGCCGTCATCAGAATATATATCAAAAGAAAATTCCATCAAGAAACAAGTAACACGATATAAGATGCATCAGCACCTCAAATTTCATCAGGGTGAGGTATGTATATTAAAATGATTGATACAAGATAGAATCGCACTCTCTTTTGCTCTTGCTCATTGAAAAAGAAACATGCGTTGTTGATACAATTATATGACAAAAACCTACATGCTTTCGTGTTATTTATGGCACTCTTGTAATACTATATTATCTCTTTTGGTTTTGGAAATCAGGTTGATACCCAACACATTCTTGCACACATTTCAGATATCGACGCCTAGTGAATACAATCCTCTTGATCTATTTTCTGGGTCAAAAGAAAGGATATGCATTGCCATCAAGTCATTTTTCTCAACTCCTCAGAACAACTTCAGGGTTTTTGTCAATGGTTCTTTAGTTTTTGGTGGCATGGGAGGTGGAGCAGATAACGTTCATCCTGCTGAAACAGACAAGTGTCTTCAAGATCTCAGCAAGGTTAGTGGCCTAGAGCTACCTGACTTCATTGAGCTCCTGTCAGAGGCAATTTTTAGATCTGGAGTACTTGGTAAATTGTTGATCACCCAAAAGCTGGACGATCATGACATTGAAGGGGCGATTCATTTGTACTACAGCATAATTTCGCAGCCTTGTTTGGTCTGCAAAAATGTAACTGATGCAGAGCTATTGCGGAAGTACACTCTTTTGCATTCTCTTCCGTTGGACAAGAGCTTGAAGATTGTCAGGGACTTCCTTGTTTCTGCTACTGCAAAGGACTGTAGCCTGATGATCAGCTTTCGTCCAAGAGAGAGTGGAACTGCAGATTCTGAGTATGATTCAGTATTTCTTGATTCTGTGAAGCAAACCTATGAGTACAAGGTATACTACTGTGAGATATATTGTTGTATTACCGTCATCTTCAAGTATCCAGCAACTAAACTAACATATACTGTCCAAATTATTAGTCGTTTTGGGTCTTTTAGATTCATATAGGTTTTGCTATGCACCTTGATATATATCATGTCTAGATGCACAGTAAAAGGTATGAACTTAGAAAACTCAAAACGACCCATAATTTAGGACGGAGGGAGTAGTTCACAAATGAGTTTACTGAATTCATTTCTTTTTTTTAATATTCTTCCACATAAATGGTATTAAATTACACATTCCTTTTGCAGGCAAATTTCATTGATCTGGATGTGAAACCTCTGGATAAGATGGAACATTATTTTAAACTGGACCAGAAGATAGTCAATTTCTACTCAAGAAATGAGGAGCTCGTGCCATCTTTAAAGGGCAGTAACACTAAAGACGCTTCGCAGATTCAGCTCCAACAATGAGGAGCCTCTTCCTATATACGTCTGGAGAAGGGGGAAGGGCCCGCCCATTACAGAGTGGCGATTGCTATTTGTTGACGCTGCTGTTGTGACTTCATGAGTACTAAGGAGGTGTTGTTCGTCATTGCTGCTGTAACTCTACTAGTGCATACACCGTGGATTGTCACCGCAAATCTGCAGAGATGCTCAATGTTAGTTGAGAACCTGAGATGACTGAACTGCTTACCGTGGCAACCACTCACTGTAACATCCCAGTTGAAATGAGGGCTGAAGTTTCCCTCGCAGGTTACCATCTTTCCTAGTGTCATGTGTCCTAATTTTCTACTGCTGAAATGTTTGGTGATACTTTCATCTTCTCACGCTCTGGTCTTGGACAAAGCAAACATATCTTAGAATCGGTGGTGATGGGCTGATGGCTGGAAATCTGTATCTGGCTATTGGCTTCATTGGAGGAAATCCTGCCTGTCGGACCTGCGATACTGTCTGTTTTCGTTGATGGCAACAGGCCACAAGC
This sequence comes from Setaria italica, assembly GCF_000263155.2. Lineage (NCBI taxonomy): Eukaryota > Viridiplantae > Streptophyta > Magnoliopsida > Poales > Poaceae > Setaria > Setaria italica. The sequence goes on along the minus strand of NC_028452.1, from coordinate 1,545,809 downwards.
TCCTGTCGTCGTCTAGCCGTTGTTCTTGCCGCGTGATTCTGCTGTGCCAGAGCCCAGATGAGCTTATGAAAAGGCGTGAAGTGTTTCTAGCATTGCTTGATTACGCTGTATGTGTTTCTTTTATCCAAATTTATACTGCGTATTTGCTATTTCTCTGTTCAAGGATGCATGTAGTTGATTCGTCCACGTCGTCCGCCCTTTGCAGGATTAGTTAGATACAGTTGTTCAACTTCTAGCTTGGCGTAGACAAAAGGAGAGGATGTCCTGTTTAAACAGCTAAATTGCAAGCTAAACCAATGGTGTAGTTTATATAGCCTGCACATTATTGCTAGGATATCACTTATCAGGGTCATGCTCATGCATGTCATGGTGCAAAACTAACCGGCCGAAAAACTTGAAGAAATCGAGAGACATGGCAGAGTGCAGTTTCAAACACTAGGGATTAGGAATCAGAATACGAGCAATAATAAAAGTAGTTCACAGAGTAACGAAAACGCTTACTATTCAACAACTAGAAAAATCGTGCAAGTGTAACTACCCCACCAGAATCCCGGCTGATCGGACCATTGCAGCTGAGTCCTCGCATGATCCCTGTTCATGACACAAGCTTGGTGGGAACGAACCATTGCACGAGCGAAATGCGTTCTAGAATCTGCAGCGTAGTCGCCAATCACTGGAAGTTGGTGCTGACAATGTTAGCAGCTAGCCAATGCGAGGGGACACCGATTAGACTTCTCGGAGTCAGGGGTTGAGCTACCCAGTTTGTCCCTCCAACCACCTGAAAACTAGCAGAAATATTTGTGCTAGCTCAGGCGGGAGCAAACCCTCTGCCGGGCACTCATCGTGCGAGGCCAGACAGAGGCATCAGTGGCAAAAGGGCTCCTGCGTCCATGTCGAAGGTGACGGTGATCAAGGTGGACACCTCCTGCGCCAAATGCAAGCGCAAGGTCCTTCAGGCCGTCTCCGGCCTCCAAGGTAACCCATCCAACTATGCAACATGGATTCCGACAATGCAACGGCAATGATCGAAGCAACCCATCCATGATTCAGGTGTTGACAAGATCGAGGTGGACTCGGAGAAGGGCACGATGACGGTGACCGGCACGGTGGACCCGGTGGACGTGATCGTGCAGGCGAGGAAGGCCGGGAGGCGCGCGTCCGTCATCACCATCGGCGCGCCGCCGAAGCCGGCCGAGGAGAAGAAGCCCGAGCAGCAGCAGAAGAAGGCCGACGAGAACAAACCGGCGGCGGACGCGGAGAAGAAGCCGTCGGCGGACGCGGAGAAGAAGGCGCCCGAGCAGCCGGCCACGGTGTTCGTCCACCACGTCCCATCGTGGCCTGCGTGCCCCAGGTACCAGGAGAGAGTAGTCTACGAGCAGGACCCGCCGCCGTGCTCCATCATGTAACTAACGCATCCCATCCATCTGAGTATCTGACCATCTATATACTGTAAATTTCACAAGAAAATAATGGTTCAATTCACTCTGGTGGCCTCTTCTGAATTTTTGATCTCACAACGATTGCATCCAGTAAGATCAGGAATGATTTTTCATTCTTTCAACATACAAGGCTCTGTCTTGCTAAGTTTTGAGGAGCGCGGCGTCGCTGTCGCTTGTGCTACCACCGTCTCGTGCAGGCTCAGGTCCGGCAGCGGCAGGGGCGTCGGCAGCCTGCTCTCCCTCGTACCGGTAGAAGTGCGCGCACACGAGGAGGAAGTAGACGAAGTTGGCCGCGGTGAGCACGGCCATGGCGTAGCAGAAGTAGTCGATCCTCCCGGCGTTGATGTCGTCGGTGACCCAGCCAGCGGGCCCGCCGCGCCGCCTCGTCGCCGCGTTCACGACGCTGACCACGAGCGTGGCCAGGTAGCTGCTGACGCCCTGCGCGCAGTAGAAGGCGGCGTTGGCGAGCGTGCGCATCTGGTCCGGGAACTGCGTGTTGTAGAACTCCGTCTGCCCCACCATACTGAGCGCGCCCGGCACGCCCATCACGGCGAGCTGCGGCGCCAGGAGGAACACGGGCAGCGGGGACGACGCGCCGTCGCCAAGCGCCAGCGCGGATCGCCGCCGCCTCCGCTCCACGGCGGCCGCGACCATGAACGCCAGCGTACCTACCGCCAGTCCGGCGCCCTGCCTCTGGAGCAAGGTGATGCCATTGCCGCCGCCCTTGGTCTTGGTGACCCGCCGCGCGGCGCGGGCGACGAGCAGGTCGTAGACGGGCACGGACAGCGCCACGGCCAGGTAGAACACGGCGGCGATAGAGACCGGCGGGATGGCGAAGTTCCTGCCCATGTGGAGGTTCATGGTCGACGCCTGGATGATGGTATGCGTCGCCGGAGACGGCGGAGCACCGCAGCACGGCCTCCGGCGTCCGACTCTAACTCTGACGAGGCAGACTGGCAGAGCGCCTTTGGTCTCCTTCCGCGATCTACTCAATCCCGGCTAGCAGGTCCATGTCGCATCGGGCGGCTAGCAGGTACCGGGGCCCGGGGGTGGACGGTGTTTCAGACCGCGGGGCGAAAGAACGCAGCCTGCTCCTCACGCCGCGGCTCGCCGGAGCACCGCCAAGTTCCGGCAGTCTTTCCCTTCCCTCCTCGCCCTCCCATCATGCACCACGCACGTCGTTTTTCCTGAGTAGCCCGATCAACCGCAAGCTGCCGCACCAGGAGAAACACGGACAGCGGGGACGCACCATCGCCGCTGTCCAGCGCGGCGGCCGCCAGCCCGGCGCCCTGCTTCTGGAGCAAGGTGGTGCCGCCCTGGCCTTGGTCTTGGTGAGCCGCCGCGCGGCGCGGGATATGAGCAGGTCGTAGACGGGCACGGATAGCGCCACGGCGAGGTAGAACACGGCGGTGATCGAGACTGGCGGGATGGTGAAATGCCCGCCCACGTGGAGGTCCATGGTCGCCGCCTGGAGGAACGTGTAGTTGGTCAGCTCCGCCACCACGGTGAACCACAGCGTCCCGGAGATCCACACGGGGATGACTTTCACGATGCACTTGGCTTCCTCCACCTGCTGCACGCTGCACAGGTCCCACGGCCTCGCCAGGGAGCCGTCGGGCCGTACCTCGTCAGCGGCGTCCGTCGCGATGGCCGCCTTGTTCAGGAAGCTGAGCTTCATCTTGAGGGGGATCCTGAACACGCGGCGGCCGTCGTTCCCAGCGGCGGGAGGGTCTCCGTTGTACAGGAGCGCCTCCTGCCGCCGCGCGTCGTCGGGGTGCGGCATCCGGAGCCTCCACTTGCGGCACGACGCAACGAGCACTCGCGCGATGCCGGAGAAGTTTCACGCGAAATATGTACGTGTGCGGTGCGTAGAATTCGAACTCACGACCTCAAGCCTCACGCGTAGCTTTCTTACCATCTCACGCAGCACATATCTAGTCCAGAAGCAATATCATTATAGCCAAATGTTTTTAATTCGAACAGATGACACTTGTTGTTTGGGGATAACCACGCTGCTCTATGCTCTAGGAGTATGCTCGAGTTGTTGGAAGGAAAGATTGAGAGGCTCGCAGTACTCTGTTGGAAGCAGAGGACATGAGTGAATGAAGCAGCGGACATGAACCTCGGAAGAGAGTCTCCGGACGGGACTGACTCCGCTTCCGGGGTGGACTCTCTCCTCGTCGTCTTCACTGCAGCGCATCGGTCGGAGCCAAAGTTCACAGCATCGAAAAGCTGCAACTACAGTAATTTGTGGCCAAACCTTAGCAGCCACGAGGAACATGTAGATATGTACCGGTGTGGCGGTGTGGCCACCCCTCGATCTCCTCTGAACTTCGGGGACTTGGAACGTAGTGCTCCAGTTAGGCACTGAGGAGCACAGCTACCGGCCTACCGCGCGCGCTGTCGAGGCTTTCGGCCAGTTTCGCGTTAGCGTGTGAGCTGACGGTGCACGGGTGCGTGGTGAGGTGATCAGGTGAGCGATGGAAAAGCCCCGGGCGGGCAAGAGCCAAGAAGTAGTGCACGCCTGGTTTTTCTTCTCTTCTCCTCTTTCTTTGTTTAGCCTAAAACTACAGCACCACGCAGAATGCAACTTTGGAGGACCACGCAGCGCAGCACGGTGCACGGAGGGGCAACAGTGGGTGCCGTGCGTCTTGGCACCACGCCGGCGGCTCCAAAGGTCTAGTTTAGAGCTAACTCAATCAAATTTTTACTAGTTAAACAGGACAATAGATATAAGGTCAGCGTGGAGTGAAGAGGTAGTCTCGTTCACTTTTCAATGCAAGTTTTTCTTACAACACGATCTTCAAAGCTGCCATGTATATGGGACCAACATTAACTATGAGCTATCAACTAACTTGTATCATTGAAGACGCTCTAAAACCTAGATGAGAGGGTGATGAATCGTAAATCTCACTTTTTAAGCCACTTGCGTTTTAGCAAGAAGAGATGGCAGCCCCAACGCACATATTCATATTTTTTTCAACAACTACGAGTCTACGAAACAACAGTGAACGAAGACTTTAGATTTGGTTTAAGGTAGGAATTTACATGCATCCAATAAGTTCAGAGGGACGGCAACATAAAGGAGGGACAAGTCAATGATAGAAGCTGATGGAGATGTGGGAGGAGGGCGGAGGTGAGGAAGGAGAAGGTGTCGATACTTTGAGAGTGATGGGTTGCTAAGATGGCACATCGGTGCCAAAATCATTGTAAAGTGTAAAGTGAAATGAATGTTGATTTAAATTTTAGTGTGTTTTTTGGGTTAGAGAAGTTGATGGAAGGTGCAAACCATTGGATTAAGGTACGATACACATATTAAAAACACCGAGTGCTAGTTTGATTAAAACCCAATTGAGTGAGACTGGACGAGAGAACAGTTTTGAGAAGCAATCACAAGAAGAAATATACTTAAATTTATCATTGTTCAAAGACACAAACTATCTGCATTGTGATCTTCGAACAAACTCTGCTTCGCCCCAACACCCCAAAGGCCAAACCAATCGCATTAGCTTCTAAAAAAAAAGTAATAATAATATGAAGGCCCAAACGAGCTAGCGATCTTCCGTCTTCTAAGAAAAAGACTTTGATATATATATATATATATATACGTGAGACAAAACCATGTCACATTTTCGTTGAATGCTTTATTAAAGACGTATAAGAAAATCCTTATTAAAGGGATCACAGCGGCCCCGCATGAGGCGCAAGATCTTGACGCAGCTAGTCGATGACAGCTAATTGACAGTCCCTCCCCCCGCTTATCCCTGCAACATCCTCGTTGGCTTCCGCCAACTGCAATGGCCCACTCCCGCTATAAAAGGGATCCATTCCGTTAATTTCCCACGCCCAGAAAAATCGTCAAAGCAAAACGAAAATAGTAGTAATATTTACAGAAAAGCACCTACACTGTTTCTCTCTCTCTCCCCTCTCCACCTTCGTCTTCCTGCTTCGGTGCTTCCCCCATCCTCCAATTCCCTTCCCACCCAAACCCTAGAGCAAGTGAATGGCTCCAGCCGCAAGCTCGCGAGAGACTATGCTCCGCCGCTGCTGATCCACCCGCCCCCGCCGCGGCCGCCGGCGGCCGGCCCGTGCCACGGAGGAGGCGACCAGATGGCGTCGAGGCAGCACAATGCGCAGTTCCACAAATCCAAGACGCTCGACAACAAATACGTGAGTGTTCTCGCGCTTCCCGCCTCGGATCCGGGGGGAATTCGTGTTTGGTGTGGCGAATTTTTTTGGGGGGTGAGCTCCTCTCACTGACTGTTTTGTGCGCCCGCGCGCAGATGCTTGGAGATGAGATAGGGAAGGGGGCGTACGGTCGCGTGTACAAGGGACTTGACCTGGAGAATGGCGATTTCGTGGCCATCAAACAGGTCTCGCTGGAGAACATTCCGCAGGAGGATCTCAACATAATAATGGTGAGGTTTCATTATTTTGGCTTATCATGCGCAGCAAGTGCCGACCAGCAAATGCGTGGAAGTGCATGGAATGTGGTTTTTGGGGAGCTGTGTAACATACAACAGCAGGAGTAGCCTCAATTGCTATAAGATGCGACAAGAAATCTGAGCTATGCTGCTTGCTGTTTGGTAGCCTACTGTTTTTGTTCAGTAGCATGCTAGTATAAAATTACATCCTAGCACTAAGTTCTGCTAGCTTACTCGTGTGACTCGTAAGCAAGCTTCCTATAAGGTCTGTTCATACTTGGAATTATAGCGGAAGCTAGAGACACGTGTAACCATTACTTTGGGCTTTCGGCATGCTGATTGGTCATGTAGCTAGTTGGTCATACGTTTGTCGATTGCGATCATATTTTAGCTTTTGAGCTATTAATTGTCGTATGCGTGGGAAGATATGGTACATGTTCCATATAACATATATGACATAATATTATTTGGGACTTGTTCTCGTAAGAAACAAGACTCATGACATAAAGTAGCACCACTCGAGGCTGTTACTAGCAGGGGGTATCTGGTCCGAAAAGTGATATTTCAAGGGGCAATGCCTGCAACTGTTGTTTGATGCAATTGGCTTGGTTATCATGTCAATGCATGAGATAGGTGCCAAGTTATTTCCAAATTTGCTACCTACACATGATAAGTACGCATGTTTTATTTGTCACATTATTCATGGGGAGAAGATTTTTTTCTTTAGTTTCAGCACCATGACTAGATTAACTGAAAATTCTTAGGCCTTATATGCCCTTGCAAGCAGTAGCTGCACATGATGATTTGAACATTTGCAACTCTCCTGCAATAGATAAATTTATCATTTGTCTGCATAACTCCTTATGGTTGGATTGGCAGCAACTAGCAGCTATGCAGGCTGACACGCTCATCTATCCATGGCTGTATAGATGTCGGGTAAATTTTAATATCCAAAATAGAATTTTACATATTAGTGTTAATTTTGTGGAAGTGGACACTAATTCAGTTATCTTTTCCTCCTTTTGGCATTGATGCATGTATCATTTATCACTTTGAAGTTTAGGTTTCCTTTTGAAATATATATGCACGCACTGTTTAAGTTTCGTGATAGGCCATAGAGATTTGAACCGACAACTTGATTTGTCGTTTTGATCGTATCTGATTTGGCGAACGGGCCTCTAGCTGAGTTGGTTAGGTGGCTCTAGTAGCACTCCTCAGGTCCTGGGTTTGAGTCCCCGCGGGAGCGAATTTCAGGCTGGGGTTAAAAAAAAAATCCCCTCATCTGTCCCACACCAAAGCATAGGTCTAAGGTCCGTTCCAGGTCGTTGGTCGCCTCACACGGGCTACGGTAAGGGTGGGGTAGGGGTTCGGGGGTTTTCTCGACCTGCGTGAGAAGGTCTTCTTCTTAGCAAAATGCCCGGGGGCTGTCTTACCCCCCGCAGGTCGAGTTTTTTATCATATCTGATGCGTCTGTCCTTCTTTGTGAACTGATAAATTGTCGCACCATAAGTTACATCAGTACTTTGTCATGGGTCTCAGGATGCACTGGCTTGTTACTTCTTTATTCTTTGTAGAACACTGAGTTTGAGGAAGTTGTCATTTATTTTCATTCTTCTTGTATAAAACTATATTGGGATTTTTTTTTTGCAATTGCTCTTGTATCTCTGCAGCCTAGTGTTCTAATTAATTGTCTTTGTGCATGTTTGACGATTCTGCACAATGATCTCCATGGCATGCTGGTGGTGTGTATTCAGCAAGAGATCGACCTTCTGAAAGTAGGCCTTGTTTTTTCATATACGTCCCTATTAAATCTCTCCTTTTGTTAATAGAATTTGCATCTCCTTTGCATGCTCTACTGATGTGTAGGTTAAAGTTGCTGTAGCTACTGAAAATACATAAGAATCACACTAGATCCTTGCTTTTATCTAATATAGACTGTTATAAACTTTGTGGTGCTTTTATTTCGTTCTTTGATTCTTTGATGCATCTTACCCAGTCTCTCCCTAGACATTTTTAATATTGAAGGTAATAAAATCTGGGAATAATGTGGTCTGAAAGCTAACATTCTTGCATTTATCTCTAGCAGCTTCTATTGTTCTGAAATTGAAAGCAGGACCATGATTGTTTTATGTACTTTTATGGAAATATAAATATTTTGGTTCTTTATGCAGAATCTTAATCACAAAAATATTGTTAAGTATCTTGGATCACTGAAGACAAAGAGCCACCTCCATATTATTCTAGAGTAAGTAATTCTTGTTGAAAAATGTCTTGGGGTGCATCTAGTGAATTTTGACTTGGGAGCTCTGAACTTCTAATGCATGGGGTTAATTGCAGGTATGTGGAGAATGGCTCACTTGCCAATATAATCAAGCCAAACAAATTTGGACCTTTTCCTGAATCGTTGGTGGCTGTCTATATTGCCCAGGTGCTTGTGGTGATCACCGCAACATTACTACTTTCGTTTTCATTTTTTTGTCTGAATTTAGTTTTTACATGGCCAGGTGTTGGAAGGTCTTGTTTATCTACACGAACAAGGTGTCATACATAGAGATATCAAGGGTGCAAATATATTGACTACCAAAGAGGTTAGTGATTGCATAATAAGTTATTTTGCCAGGGTTTCTTCTTTGTTCCAATCTTTGAATATGGTAAAAATACAAAGCTTGCAACTGCTGGAAAAAAAACTATTAAGGTGCAAGGACATTGTTCTAAGAAGGAAGTTTTTAATATCTTAGTTGGAATTAATCTATTGCATAAAACCATGGAACATTTAGTGACAATGTCATGCAATGGAAAAAAAGAAAGAAAGTGCACCAAAAGTCTAGATATAAACTCACGGGCAGTGGTCTAGCATTCAATTTGGGGGCAGTTGTTTTTAATAGTCAATGTAGTTGTCCCTTCTGCCTCATAGTAACTCTTAAGCACAAAGTGTCATCAACAATTTTATACATGTTTGCATTAGTTTATCCTGAGCTCTGCATACGATACTTTTATAGCACTGTAATTAGAAATTCCCTATTACTTGTTTTAGATATATAAAGATGTACTCCCTCCAGTCATATAACTATTCGTTTTGGACTTTTTAGGTACATAGCTTTTGCTATGCATCTAGATATACACTATGTCTAGATACGTAATAAAAGCTATGTATATAGAAAAGTCAAAACGAATAGTAATTTGGGACGGAGGGAATATATACCAACATAACTTGAGTTATTTTATTCTCAGATTGTATTATTTGCTTACTTCGAAAGAAGCAGACTGACTATTTAAATTTTAAACTTGTAATAGAATCATAACAGCAGCACTTTTTCTCTATATCTTCATTTGTGTACCCTGCTTGTTTAGGGCCTTGTCAAACTTGCTGATTTTGGAGTTGCCACTAAATTAACTGAAGCTGATATCAACACTCATTCTGTAGTCGGCACCCCATACTGGATGGCCCCCGAGGTTTGATTGATTAATTGTTTTTAGTTGTTGAATATCATGTTCCTGCTGAATTAATTGTGCACTATGCCACTAACATATTGAAGTAATTTCTTATCTTGTATGTGTTTTACTATAAAATGGCTTGAAGGTTCTCTGGTCCACTGTTCTGTGGACTTAAAAATTGTAGAATAACAGAGATTAAGACAACCATTAATTCATCAAGTTGATCGTCCATTTCTTTAGAGAAAAGACAACCACTGTTTGCCTATGTTCCAGATCTATTGATTGGGATTTGGAACGGTGATCAATGATCATTAAAATAGTGGAACTCATTTGTGCTGTGCCATTATGTTACTTCTGGAATTTCCACATGCATGAGTTTTTGGCCACAACTTTGGTTTTGGAAATACATGCCAGTGATGCCACAGTATTGTAAATTGCTAAAGGATTCGTGTATGCAAGGTTCACTAAAAAGATCCACTCCAGGTTGAAGGGTTTTACTTACATATTCAGCTAGGACAACTGGACTGAGTAAAATTGCAAACCTGCATCATTGACTGTATATCATACTCTAGTGGGAAAAGCTAAGTAGCTAACAGGATTATAGGATAATATTGGTTGCTATTGTGGCTCCTATGGTCTTACAACTCCAACCATAAAAGAACTGCATTTGTATAATGTTTGGGATGCATTTTCTGATTAACACATGACTACATTAGGTTATCGAAATGTCTGGCGTTTGTGCTGCTTCTGATATCTGGAGTGTTGGGTGCACTGTAATTGAGTTGCTCACATGTGCCCCACCATATTATGATCTCCAGCCTATGCCTGCACTATTCCGCATTGTTCAGGTTGGTTGCATACATCTGTTTCCTACTTTCCTGTCTCCTCACATGTTTGCAAGCAACTCTTTATCAAGCCATATGAGAATATTTTGTATAGGATGTGCATCCACCGATACCAGAAGGATTGTCTCCTGAGATTACTGATTTTCTCCGGCAATGCTTCCAAAAGGTACACTATTATTTTATATGTTATTTGAGAACTTGATATATTATTTCTCTAGTTACATGTCCTAACTTCGAAAAACAATTGCAGGATGCAATGCAAAGGCCTGATGCAAAGACATTATTGATGCATACTTGGTTGCAAAACTCAAGACGAGCTTTGCCTGCTTCCCTTCGGCAACCTACTCCATTGAGGTATAAGTGAGAGTTCATAGTTTGAATAAATTTATAAGCTTATTCTATTCTATTGAAACTTGGGACCTGTGAAATTGAATAGTTTGATGAACCAATATACGGGCTGGAAAAGTACAAACATCATGAAAGTGCATGATGATTTCAGAATTTGGCCTTTACAATCTTTTGCATTGCAGTATAGAGTGAAACTTGTCTAGATACTTCTGTTTGAAGTAATGCTAGATTTACAAAGTCTATATGATGGCCATTTATTATCTTGTTCGAGTCTCATGCATAGTTGTCATGGCGTTGCCTAGTTGACGGCTTGATGCCAAGGTGTCCAGTCGGCAGTGGGAGGATGACAGGGCACACCACCTAACTTTCAGGACTTAGGCGGTGGCGCCACCACGTGAGCTCACTTTGCTTCCTGCTGGTGCTCTCTTGTGACCATCTGAAGGCGCCACGATAGGAATTCACAAGCCCCACCTCTCAATTTCACTTGCTGTCCCCCTTGATTTTGCCTTGGCTACTGTTTGATTTGGCCTTCTGCCGCTCCATTTCACTGGTGTTGTGGCCAATCTGCAAGCTGTGGATCTGAGAGAGGGTTAGTGAGCAGAGGCATGGATGTGGGAGGCAGCAGATTGGAGGCTGTGTGCGCAGGGCTGGGTTAAAGTTTCTGTTGAAGAAAAGAACTGAATGGCTGTGAACGACAGGCAGCTGGGCTGCAGGTAGCATCAGGACTTTAGGACACCGGTTGGGAGGTGTTGGTGTTTCTCTGGGCTTGCTGCGCTTGACTGTGAAAGTGGACTGAACATGTATACTCTCATTTCTTTTTCTTTTTTTAAAAAGATTTCTAGGGACAACCCTTGCCCACTTGCATCGCAGTTTGGACCACACGTTAAAACAGTTTGTAGCGCAGTATCATAAGCCCCGCTTGCACAGCATACAGAACGCAGGCCACAGGCATTTCAAAAGCACCGTCCTAACCCTTACATGCGCTTTTTTCCAATACTGCAGCGCGAACTTGACTGCATAGTCTATGACAAAACTCCATCAAAACAAAAAGAACCTAAACAACAACCAACTTTGTAGGAATGAACTCTTAAGAATGAAAGTTATCTGACAATAGCTCCCTGGAAGTTTCATCCTCCCAGATCAGGTCGCGGTTTTGGCATCCCAGGTGCATGGCATGCCATTGCTTTGGATGTTCATCTCCTCCATCAGCAGATGCCAGTCAGAGAGATCCTCCTAGCTGAGCTGCCATGTTTTCCAGCTCTGGACACCACTTCTTGCATATTTGCAAGTGATGCATTTTGCACAGCTGCTCCCAGTTTTTAATCATCATAAGCATGGGCCCCCACAGCTGTGGCCAACCTCAACGCCTGCCAGCCTGAAAAGTGAAAACAAAGATTATTCCTAGCTTTACAGAGAAGCAGAACTAAACACATTAAACACTACATGTGTCTTGTCCGAGATCCAGAACTTGGCTTCACTGTCCACCACAGGGCACTGTAGGGACTCTGCTAACGATCTCCACATCTCTCTAACAACTACACACTTGAAGAAGAGATGGTGGATGGATTCAATGTTATACGATCAGGTGATTAGCCGTTGATCAGGCCCGATTAGTCGGTTCTAGTCGGACCTAGTCGTCCATATAATCGTCCATATATACAAGGACCGATATGATATGTATACTATATAATACATAGTATATAGCACCCATCAACACCACAAATGATTATCAGTTGGTGACTCTGATACACATCCACATCGATGCTGATCGTTTTTTCTCCTAATTGGACGACTAATCACGATTAGGCGACGAGTAATCGAACGATCAGGTTCCTAATCGCTCCTGCCTAGTCGCTCAGCCTAATCGGTGCTGCAAAAGCGATAAGCCTGATTAATCGGACGACTGTATAACATTGGATGGATTCTCTTCACAATAGAAGAGGTAAGATCTGTCTTCACTCTCCTCTTCACCAAGTGATCTATAGTTAGGAGCTTATTCTTGGATAACAACCACAAATACACATGAACCCTCAGGTGAATGCGCAGTTTCCAAACAGTGTACATTACACCCTGGTGGTTAACAATACTGTACAAGGACTGAGGAGTAGGCAGTGCCTACTAGGCACCTGTTGAGGTAGATTGCCAGAGGCAATCTGAATGATCTCTTCCCATTTCCTCCACAAGTATGCTCGCCATCCGATAAATCAGCAACAATGGCTGTTTACTCGTTAACTAGAGAACCCAACCAATTGTCTTCTTTTTTCTTTTATTCTCTGATATGTAATTTTCTATATCTCCTAATTTATTTAATCTATAACAAGGCATTGTCTAACTTTTGCCTAGACGGGCCCTAGACATCTGGGGCCACCAAGGTGCCGAGTGCTTTGACGACTATGGTCCCACGACATCCGTTGCTCTTTCATATCCTTCTCAATTGGTGATTAGCCAATCATTTAAGCAGCATATAACTCTTGGATAACTAATATTTTATTTGTGTAAACTTGTCGTTGCTCGGATTGAACATGTTCTTTCCCTGCCCATTCTAATTATTCTCATTCATGGACTTCTGCTTCACTATATATCACACAAATTTTTATATTATAAAGATTGGTTGTTTACAGATTATTTCAACCATCTTTTTAAAGTGACCTTGAGAAGACACTTATATTCTCCTTCTGTTGGTGCAACCAGGAACATCGATGGGGATGATGAAGGCTCAAGTGGCCATAATACTGCTGGTTTTTGTGGCACACCAGGAGATTCTCAAACACCTATCGTTTCTAATGTTGAGCAGGTAACACCATGGGATTTCTTGCTCAGAGTGCGATCCTCCAAAATATTCAGACCAACTGGATTTATAGGCTTGGAAATTATAAACCATTTTTTGTTTATACTGCTCTACTAGGAGAACGGGAGAAAAGAACCAATTCTGGAATCTGCTGCACAAAATAAACCTGATGAGCTTTATGATGGAAATTTAAAACCCATCGAGGGCAGTAGCTCAAACAATCTGGCGCTTATGAAAGATAACATAGTTCCTAATAAAGATCCGACACTGGTTTTACATGAGAAGCTACCAGCTGAATCTTCATCTGGAGATGCTGATTTGAATGACAAAGTAATGCCACATGAACTGCAAGTTGGTCTGCCAAGTAAGATAGAGCCTGAAAGTAAAGAAAGTTCAAGTCTTGAGGATGTTGATGCGTTCTCCTTTCAGGCTGGAAGACAGAATATTGACTACCAAAAGGTGAGATCTTTCTGCATAGAATTTTGACATACAAAGAAATGGCCTAATAGTTCCATAGTCAAGAATTTTGAGAAGTCCCATTGATACATGTGTTTCTATTTTATTCACTCTACATGCGATTTCTTTACCAACTATTTGTTGTACATGTGGAAGTGGGAAAACTTGAAAAGAAGTATAGGAGTAAAAAATTAAAATACTTGAATTGTCTTGTCTGGGTTAACAGGATGGAATTATGCATGATCCTGTCAATTTGGTTTAGGTTACAATTGACACCCTTTAATAAAATTCTACTGCAGTTAGGTTGCCACTTGCCACTTGCCTCATTATCAAGATCTTGAACTGATTTTCTTATTATTGGAAGCTAAATATATCCGGTCTTAACAGGTGGTTGAACCTTCAGCAGTTGAGGTGCCGAAAGAGCTGAGTAGATTTAGTGACAAACCTGGAGATGCCTCGTTGGAAGATTTATTCCCACCAATCGACAAACAGGGCAATTATGTAGCTGAAGCTTCAACATCAACTACTGGCCACGAACTTCCATATAATGGTGTATCAAATGACTTTGCAAAGGCCCTCAATGCTAGGGTGGCAGAGAAGCAAAAAGGAAATGATAGCGAGTCCATGAATGGTGGGAAACTAATTGAATATGCAGATCGACTACAAGATATTGATGCACAGGTACTGTACTAACACTACCTTATCATATCTACCTTCCTTTGGTAGTAAAGTAGATGAAATTCTGTTTACTCTAGCTCAGGTTTTGATGGTGTTATCAACTGAATTTGCAGGGTTTTGGTGATATTGGTGGAGAGAGTCTTTTCCCTTGGCAGGTGTGCCATTGCTTCCTTCTTATGCATTCTGCAACTGCTGTCTATCTTTGTAAAAACCTATGTCAATACTTTGGCACAAGTTTCTTAAAGCGTTTTCTAGGTCGTTAGGTGCCTTGAGGGTGCAAGGCGTTGCTGACGAGCTGGGGTAGCTAGAAATGGTGACAAGCTGGATAGTCACGGAAAGCCCTATCCCTCCTGTTTTGTTATATTGTTTTCCTTTTCTCTTTGGATGCTAATATGTGTATGACGTCCCATTGTCTTACCGCCTTGACTTAAGCGCCTATGCAATATGAAAGGGGTGGGTTGCCACGCCTTATCTTACCGTCTTAGAACCATGCTTTGACAATGCTCTTGGTCAACCATTATGATTCCATAAATATACTCCGTCCGTTTCATTATATTTGTCCATAGCACACGATGTGCACAGACCAAGGAAGTACTAGGCTACTAGCTTTAAGAAAAAATAAATATGAAATGACCATCTATATCCATGTTAAATGTCATAATACAACAATTTCTCTACCAAATTTGGGGTAGGGAGTGGAACATTACAATAACTAGACCATTGATATCCTCGATGGACATACATTATGGAACACGTTCTTCTGAGACCATGGACAAACATAGTGAAACGGAGGGAGTATTTTGTATAGATGGCACCTGTTGAGTCTTGAGTGTCCAGTTACTGGTAGTATGGCTATGGCATTTACTATGGACCTTGGTGATGTTATCTGCTCCGTTGCAAACGTGGCGGTTGCTGAACCTGTCTGTTGTTTAAGCCTTTAAATGTTGATGATTCTTGTTCAAATGTATGCCCCTGTTGGTTGATTTCATGATCAGTACCATTTACAACCATTTATTTTCTGTTTGAAATATACGGTACTTGCATTTGAAATGACAGTATGTTGGATGTCTTATTCACTAATAAACTCTGCTGTCCCCCCTCCAAAAAGAGAACAGCCATCCAAAAAGTTAGTAATTCCTATGCAATGTAGTGGCACTTCTGTTTGATTTTTAGACTATGTCCTGCTAAGATGCATTGCTATCATACATTTCTAACTGTCAGGGGTTGACCTTGAAATACTTTCATTCCTCTTTTTTTGCAGGAATACAGCAAAATAGTAGCACAACTGAAACCTGGGGAAAGTGAAGATGTGATATTGTCAGCATGCCAAAAGCTTCTAGTATACTTCAATCACCGGCCTGGGCAAAAACAGATTTATGTGACACAGAATGGTTTCCTCCCGCTTATGGAACTCCTTGAACTTCCCAAAAACCGTGTATGAAGTTTTACTTTAATTTGACAAAAAAATTTCTTGCTCTTTACACTGAAAAGTTGACTGTTTACTTTTTGTAGATTTTAAGCTCAGTTCTGCAGCTCATCAACAACATTGTAAAAGATAATACAGGCTTCCTAGAAAATGCGTGCCTTGTTGGCCTTGTAAGACACTGTTTCCAAGCAATTCATGACCTCCATACTCTGTTGACACTATGGAGTGATAATTGATATTTAAAAACTATCTGCAGATTCCAGTGGTAATGAATTTTGCGGAGCCAAATCGTCCAAAGGATGTTCGGGTGCAGGCATCCTTGTTTCTTCAGCAGCTTTGTCAGGCCAGGTTCTTTTTTTTCATCCGACATAGTTGATGGTTTCTTATTTTAATAAGAAAGAGGAGGGGGTAAAAGCTCCGGTTTACTAATTTTCAATTTCCATCTCCAGCACCTTGACATTGCAAATGTTCATTGCATGCCAAGGGATCCCTGTTTTGGTGAGCTTTTTGGAACCTGATTATGCAAAGTACAGGCAAGTCTGCTGGTTGTTGGCATAAATCTTCCCTACTGATTTGTTCAAATGCTTGTATCTAACTAATGCTGGAATATATCTCAAATTAGCAGGGATATGGTTCATCTTGCAATTGATGGCATATGGCAGGTCTTCAAGCTACAGCATTCAACTTTGAGAAATGATTTCTGCCGTATAGCGGCAAAAAATGGGATACTTCTTAGGCTGGTGAATACTCTTCATAGCTTGAATGAAGCAACAAGATTTGCCTCCATCTCAGGGTCAGGCGCTTCGGTAACACAAAATGGCTCAACCCCCCGACGTAGATCTGGTCAATTAGACCCTTCATTTATTGAAATTTCCAAGGCGAGGCTGGATCATCACCACTCATCTGGTTCTCTGCAATCCCTACAAGCAGATGCGGATAAGCACCATATGTTAATCGATTCCTCATCATCTCCTAGGTTTAGTGAGAAAACTGGTGTTGGTAACTTAGAGAGGAATGAGAATGACTTGGTTAGGCCACAGAGGCTTAGTGTTTCTGCAGGAAGGACATCTACAGACAGATCACCGAAGCACATAGAACTAGTTTCAAATGGTCATAATAGCGGTCAACATGACCAAGTCCGGCCTCTACTGAGTTTGTTGGAGAAAGAACCACCTTCTCGACATGTATCTGGACAACTTGATTACGTTCACCACATATCTGGATTGGGAAGGCATGAAACCATTCTGCCATTATTACATGCGTCAACAGAGAGGAAAACAAATGGTGAACTTGACTTGATAATGGCAGAATTTGCTGGTACTTTATTCTGTACCCTTTATTTCAGACCTCAGTTCTTAGCACATTGGTGTATCCACCCGTCGTGCATTCTACATTTCTGTCACTTGGGCAGTTTACTTTATGTCTCACTCCTCTTTTCTGAGAGTTTACTGTTTATCTAATACTACACTTTTTTTTGGTTTCTTTATTAAACATGGACAAATACACTATTACCATTCTGCACCTTCCTCTATTCATTATCCCATCATATTCTTTACCTATCATTTCTTCATTCTTTCCATTTATGTTAAAACCACATTTGGTTATCACTTATCAGAGTTCCTTAATGCGCGGCTCACGTGAATTGTGCATGTGTTACTCTGTGTGTATATCCTGCGGTTCGAGAAAAAAAGGATAAATTAGTTTTCAGTCCTGAGTTTCGGCTTCTGTAAATCACCCGTGACATTATCAAAAAAATAAGTGCACTATATTGTATCGCTTTAGCAGTCATGTATCGACCATAGTACAATTTGGAGTATAAAAGGAATCACCCACTGGCCACTGGCAAAAGATGTGTAGCATGGAAATGTTTGATACTATGGCTCAAGCCCTCTTTATGCCCTAACAAATTGATTTTTGAACTTCATGCAGAGGTTTCTAGACATGGAAGGGAGAATGGCCATATTGAATCCAGTGCAAAAGATTCAAACAGAGTTCAAAGTATGAAATATGCACCTTCAGCAGGTGTCTCTAATGAAGGAGCATCGACTTCTGGAGCTGCATCGCAAACAGCATCTGGTGTGTTATCTGGATCAGGAGTGCTCAATTTAAGACCAGGGAGTACAACATCATCTGGTCCATTAGCTCAGATGTTCTCTTCCATGAGCGCAGATGTTGCACGTGAGTATCTTGAGAAAGTGGCTGATCTTCTTTTGGAGTTTGCACAAGCAGACACCGTGGTAAAATCTCTTATGGCCAGCCAAAGCCTTCTTGCACGTATTTTCCAGATGTTCAACAAGATAGAACCTCCTATTCTTCTTAAGGTAAAGCCTAAACATTTGATTGATTCTGCTATCTACTTGGTCCTGTGACTGATTTCTTTTTTCCTTTTTGTTTCTGTTATGGAACTCCTTTTTGTGCAGATTCTTAGGTGTATTAATCATTTGTCGGGTGATCCTAATTGTCTCGAGACACTTCAACGCACAGATGCTATCAAGCATCTGATACCGATTCTTGAACTTCGTGATGGACCTCTGGTTTATCAAATACATAGTGAGGTGCGCAGTTCTTTTTGTTATCCAAGCATGCTTACTAGGGGAAGAAAATCTTAGCACCTAGCTTGCCCTTTTCCTTTTTACATGGTGAAACATTTTGTATCAATATTTTTTAAATTAAATTATGGTCCATGTTCTATATTGGCTGGCTGGAGTCTTGGTCTATTGCTGTTAAGTCAGAGGGTGCTGGCCTGTGGTATTATGCCTAAATGAGCGAAGTACCAATTCTATACTTAAGTTGATGCCTTCTTTATAGCAGTATGCAATAAATATATAGCATAATCAAAGTTGGAATAGCAAACCATCACCTGACGGTTTGGAAAAGGTTTTAGGCAACAGAAGGTGTCTGCAAGATGACAATGTGCCTGTAGCTTTGCACCTTTTTTGGGTACAGTCTGAGTTGAAAAGTGGTATTATTAAATAACTAATTTCTCAGAACCATGTTGACAACTTGCCTTCTGTTTATTTTTTGAGCACATGATAACTGTCTCTGCCTTCTGTCTCTAGGTCCTCAATGCTTTGTTCAACCTTTGCAAGATTAACAAAAGAAGACAGGAACAAGCAGCTGAAAACGGGATCATCCCTCACTTGATGAATTTTGTCATGTCGGACTCACCCCTAAGGCAATATGCCCTGCCTTTGCTGTGTGATATGGCCCATGCTTCTCGCAACTCTAGAGAGCAGTTGAGGGCTCATGGAGGGCTAGATGTGTACTTAAATCTGTTGGAGGATGATGCGTGGGCATGCACTGCATTAGATTCTATTGCTGTTTGTTTGGCTCATGATAATGATCACAGAAAAGTAGAACAAGCGTTATTGAAGAAAGAGGCCATTCAGAAATTAGTGAAGTTTTTCCAAGACTGCCCAGAACAATATTTTGTCCATACATTGGATGCTTTCTTGAAGATAATCACGTAAGAATATAAGGCTACAATCCTGATTGTCTGCAATCATGCTATAGATTACTGATTCGTGCATTGTACGCAATGTCTTCTGCAGGAAATCGTCTCGGATAAATACAGCAATGGCCACCAATGGTTTGACAACATTGCTAATTGCTAGACTTGACCATCGAGAAGCTATTGCTCGATTGACTCTGCTGAAACTCATAAAGGTTTGACATCTAGTCTTAGCTTGATCAAATGGTCCTGCATTTTAGGTCACTGTCAATGAAATGATTCTTGTAGCTATGTAGAATCTGAACTTTTTGGTGTATGGAACTTTTCCAGGTTGTCTATGAGCACCATCCTCGTCCAAAGCAGCTCATAGTAGAGAATGACCTTCCCCAAAAGCTACAAAATCTCATTGAAGAACGCAGGGATGGGCAACGGGGCGGCCAACAAGTGTTGGTCAAACAAATGGCCACCTCATTGTTGAAAGCACTGCACATCAACACCGTCTTGTGATTGTGGTGGGTCACGTATTTTCCTCTCAAGTTGTAAATGTTTGCCCTAGAGGAAAAGGTGTCCTTTTTATTCTCCTTTTCTGCTTCTGTGGTGATTGAGCACCAAACTTCATGTTGTACCTTATCCCTCTTTTATCGGGAGGAAGGTTCAACGCAGCGGTGCAGGATTCTGTCCTTCATGGTTGTTTGTAATTAGCATATGTTAGTGAGGACTGAGGAAATTGTAAAATAGACGTCTCCCAGTTACAAAACAAAACCCATGTTGACTTGTTTTGTTGCATAATGTGTTAGTAAAATTTTGCCAGAGCATTTTTGTGGGTGTGGTGGCCATTCTACTGGGGTGTGTTGCGCATGCTTATATATTAGGATAACGATCTGGTGCACTCAGAATGTTTGATATTATTGTAGATCCCCTTGTAGCACCATATTTAAAATAGTGGCTGCGCTGCAGAGCAGGTACTTACATTCCGATGAAACCCAACGCAAGAAAATCACATGTTCTTTTGATCGATACATTAGAGAGTAAGGGTATGCATGGTTGTGTAAAATTACTCATGCCAAATCCGCAGCATACGGGAATGCCGCTTATTAACATTATGGGTTCCACAAGGAAAAGTAAAAAAAACAAGTGTTCCAAACAATTATAGATGCTTTGTAGGAAACGCACAAAGTCCAAACTAAGCATTCCGAGCTCCATGAGACTTCCAGAGGTTGTTCCATTCCACCATGGCATCGGCTGCTTTGGTGAAGATTGCATTCTTTGGTCCTAGTTTCTCCCGGACGATGCTTGCTAGCTCCTTAACACAATCTTCAACAGTAACTGCAGTCCTTGATAGTTTGAGTGATTGGAAGAATGGAAGAACATCATCCATGACTTTCACTCCTTCCCATTCTTTCAAACTCTCCAGAGCTTTACCTGCTTCCGCATCACTTCTCATCACATAAGGCAGTCCAGTCTTCATACCATACCCCAAGCTGTCGCATACCACTTTAGCACACAAACCATTCCATACGTCTTCAAGGGTATCCCATCTGTGCTTCCCTTCGTTGCGTAGCCGGAGGGCTGGGAACATAGCAGGCCCCAATACCTCACGGTTGAATGCAACGTTTATCCCACTCACAGGCATCATGGCGCCAAGCGGAACTGTCATCACAGCATCCACATAGGTTGTGTTCCGCTGATTTCTCTTCACAACATGAGTCATTGGGTCGTAGTCCGCGTTATGCAGCCACAAACCACATGAGAGCATGCAGTCAACCCCTTCGCGCAGGCTGAATGGGTAACCACGGACAAAATCAGCACCTTTCCTGTATGGATCATAGAGTGTGTTGAAAAAGAAAGGCGTGGCGGGTGTCTTCAAATTGACCATGTGCTGCGCAACAGCATCAACAGTCGACCCAGCCGTGTCCTTTGCTGGGAGGCAATTGTCATCAATTGAAATCACATACTTCTTGCGTGAGACAAGATACCCAAAGTAACGGCATGAGTGACCGGAGAAGTTGATGGACGTGGCGCCAAGCATTCCATCAATATCTGACTTGGTGTAAACCTTGAGATCAAAGCCAGTGGGGATTTGAAGATCCTCTTTCATGTCTGGATCTTTGACAACAATGATGTGGAAACGAGAGAAAAATGGCCGCCATGCTTCAAAGAAGGTGTTCAGGTTGGGCTGGAGTGCTGCGATCACAATGTCAACCTCACTGTCTTGAATTCCCGAAGACATCTTCTCAGGTAATCAAAATGATCTAAGCAACAACAGGTCTAGAACCTCTCAGAGCACCCTGCAAACAAGCAGATGTTGTGTCAAAACAAAAGCTGCTGCGGCATAATAACTGAACGAGCAAGGGTAATATGATGACAAACACACGTGTGGGAAGGACCGGAACGACTGGTTGCTTAATGTTTAGCAATTGAACAGCCAATATGATTTCCTCACAACCAGTTGCCAGAAACAACTTCAGAACTTTCTCTGTCAGCTTCCCAGCACTCAGAGTTCTCTGCCATCAAAATGCAAGAGCAAATTAGCTAACACATTCATAAGTGTGCACAAGTTAACACAATCCACCCTTTTCTGGGATATCTGATAACTCAAATCCTTGCCATATAAACTATCACACTTCCATCATAACTAGAAAAATGATGATAATTACAAAATTCCAACTGTGCAATTACACATACCAGATTACAACACTACTGCTTTCCAAATTGCCTGAGTGTGGAGGGTCTCACCGTAACCAACATTAAGGCATCCGCTACTCTTCCCCACCACCACAGTCCATAATTGCCAACACTTTCATGACTAAATCCAATTTTTAGGTATATTATTAAAAAAAATCAATGCAGTGTCCAAAAAGGGAAATAACAATCAAAATTGATTACACATCACCACTTTGACAACTGTTAGCAAAGGCATGGATCCCAGAACAATTGATGTGAACCCTTTCCACACAATTCGACAAGTTCTATCAACCTTGCAAACAAATTAGCATGGTACCAGAACGGATCAGGCAGCATATAACCACTAAACGAGCGGACAAGCCCAACCCGACATGATCGAACCCAGCCAGAACGAAGCCACGCACTGGCAGTTACCTTCTCAGCACGAGCAACCGGTAGTAGCAACAGATTTGAAAGGGAGGCGGAGGGCGGCGCGGGATACCTACACGGAAGAGGTCGATGACGAGGTGGTCGGGAATGCTGGAGAGGTCGGCGATGTGGGCGATGCGGAGGAGCGCGGAGTCGAGGGTGAGGGAGAGCAGCGAGGGCGGTCGCATCGGCCCAGATCTGGATCTCGCACCCCCCCTTTTATAGCCCCCTCCGCGGGAAGCAAAGGCGCCTCCCCTCCCGCGGCCGTGCCACGCCACGTTGCCCCTCGGTCCTCGCCTCCCGCTCCCCACGCTCGCTTCGTGTTGCGTTTGCCGGCAGGCAGGGCAGCGCGGACCCGAAAGCCCGAGGGGGGCGAGGACCGCGACCCACGCACCAATCGGCGACTTTTCACGCCCGTTTCCCCCTCGCTCTTCCGCAGTTTTCTGCCGTGCCCCCTTGTCGCTTTGCTTCGTCGCGGGGAAAGCGAAAGCCGGAATTTTTTTATATGCTCTCAAGTCTCAACAAAAAAAGCCAGATTTTCTTTTCTTTTTTTTTAAGAACCGGGTCGCAATTTATTGATTTGTTTACATAAACTTCTTTACAAGACATTCTTAATTGAAACAAGAATTACATTTTGATCCTTATGAAGACCTCTCGGTATTTTTCGTCGCTAGAGAACGAGACCTCCACTCGACGCTGAAACAAACGCTAAGCTTGTAGCTTGAAGCCGAATCCCACTTCAACTTTGACGAATAAGCTTTCAGTTTTAATGCCACATGAGCTGGCACAAACGATGTGCACCTGAATCGTTGAACACCCAAGCAAAACTTCACCAAGATTGTGGGATCGGACGCCACACGTGATGTCGATAACCCCACAACACCCCGCAGCAAAGTAACCCTAAGGAGATTAACCAACCCGGTTTCTTGTGCAGTAGAAAGAAAACCTCACATATCCATTTTTAGAAACAACATCACCATCGTCGGAAACGTCCTGGAGGGACAAACAATCCGGACAGCTACATAAAACCACCGGGAATACATTCCTCCAGACTCCAGCAGCCATGCAGTGGATTGTGAGATCAGCGCCGATGTTGTTATCATGGATCCTGATGACGCGAAGAAGTTCACGGAGGATTCGAACATCAATGCAGAAGGAAATCTCGAAGAAAATATCGTCTATGCTTAATCCCACGCATATAACACCATCGTCGAGCACCACGAACACAACAACCACCACTAAAATCATATCACCAACGACATAAACAACCGCTGAGAAGCTCAGGAGGAAGCAAAAGACCTCATCGCCGACACCACCAAGGCCGAAAGATGAAACGGCATCCGAGCGGCATCAAGGAACAGGAGATCCCCATTAAAGCTGACCACAGAAAGATTTATTGTAAACTAATAGCTATTTTAAAACCTATAGGCCTGTTCGTTTGTGCTACTTTGTTGCGGCTGAAGCTGCAGCTGCAAGCCCAAGTAGCTGAGCTGCTGCTTGCTGACTTCAGCTGCAAAACAGCCATAGCTTTCAGTGGTTTAAAAGAAGCACAACCGAACAGACTCTATATATACACCGTCTAGTCAAGATCCCCTCGACCATCCGAAGCCAAAGAGGCTCGCGGAGGCGAGGGGATCGAGAAGCTCACCGGCAAGAAGAACGGGAACTGATGGAGCTTCCTTTTCGCCCTCTCTCTTTGTAGCAAAGAAATAAGGACGGAAGGGACGAGAGACTTCTGGCGATTTTCTTTTCTTTTAGGACAAGCCGGAATAGGTTGGGTTTGGGCCGGGCAGGAGCGCTTCTTCTTCTTTTTCGTTTTTTGCCGCTCACTAAAAAACGAAGGATGATGATGATCCGCTAACGGCCCACTTCAAGTGCCGGCCCGGCCCGCGCAATACCTCAAGGAATAGCTCTCAGCCTCGTCCTCCACTTCGCCAGCGCCCGTTCCGCGCGCCGCCGAACCCGCCGCCTCCTCCAGCCTCCGACCACACCGGGGCACGCCAGCCAGCCACACCGACTCGGCGGCTCCCGGGGAACCTTTCCTTCGTGGTCCTCGCCGCCGTGCGCCACCCTCCCCGGTCCCTTCCGGTGGTGGATTGAGGGCGGGGCGGAGATCCGTCCGGACTTGGGTTGATCTCTTGCTGGTAAGGAACCCTAAGCTTGCTTGATTGGATTGTTCCGAGAGCGAATTCGATTTTGTGATATGTTTCAAATGCTGTGGCCAATTGAATCTAAATATTCCCCTGTCCCCATCCATCATTTGCTGCTGCATAGTTCAGCGTTTATCTAATCCGTCCATCATTTGCTGTAATTTGGTTTGATTAGGCCATTCCTCTAGCGCACGATCGATCCCAGTCGACTACATAGAACTTGGGATTCAAGGCGCTGGTGCAGCTTCTTCCTGCAAAAGTCTAACCCCCATGCCCCTCGCTAAGCCCATCCCTGTGACCCCGCTTGTGACGCGTCATCCATAGGAGAACGCCATGATGTCAAGGTCAGCTCTACAGCTCTTAATTTTATGGAGTTTACATTCAATATTTCTATGCTTGTTAGCATGTTGACTAGTGCGTTTTGTCCAATGCTGAAGTGTAAATTGCTTTCTTCTGACTCCCAGGTTTGCGCAGATAGGGAAGAGCAGAAAACTTGCTCAAACCCTGTTAGTTTCCTCAAAACCCAGTACTGCTAGTGGGCAAAACATTGGTTCAAGCTTTGCATCTGGTTTGGGGTATTCTGGCAGGGCCTTATTGCATGGAAGGGTTCATAATGGCCCAAGCACTTCATACATTCTTGGAAGAGCAAATGAGAGCTTACACTGGAGCACTGGTGTGAGAAAGTTCTCAGTTCTTTCGTCTTGTAGCCAGAATGCATTTCAGAGCCAACTTGCTTGGAAGCGACTTATGGCAATGGGTTCTCGTGCACCAAAAGCATCTCCATTTCTGAGTAGGGTTGCTTGTGCCGTTAGCTTGGCTGTGAGTAGATCTAATTTAGCTCCTTATCTCTTCGCTTTCATAGCGGGAGAGGTAATGCTAGCTCAGAAGACATCTGCAGATGGAGAGTACTACCCAATACGTGAGCGAGCTCAGGATGGCCGTATTTATATCACCTCTTTGATATATTCGGCAGTGGAGATGGTTATTATAATCCTCAGATCAATATATTTGGCATTGCTGTTCACTCCGAGTATACTGATGGCCCCATTTGCAGAGACTCTGGGCAGTAAGTATAGGAAAACATGGCTTCGACTTGTTCATCGTACTTTGGAGCTGGCAGGTCCTGCATTTATCAAGTGGGGTCAATGGGCTGCAACACGCCCTGATCTGTTTGCAAGTGACCTTTGCACTGAGTTGTCAAAGCTGCACACAAAAGCACCAGCTCACAGCTTTAAGTATACCAAGAAAACTGTTGAGAAAGCTTTTGGTCGGAAGCTATCTGACATTTTTGAGAACTTTGAAGAGAACCCTGTTGCATCTGGAAGTGTTGCTCAAGTGCATCGAGCTGTTTTACGATTCCGGTATCCCAATCAGCAGACAAAGCGTGTAACAGTTGCAGTAAAAGTAAGACATCCTGGTGTAGGAGATTCAATACGGAGGGATTTCAGTATCATTAATGCAGTAGCGAAAATTTCTAGATATATCCCCACATTAAATTGGTTGCGTCTGGATGAAAGTGTGCAACAGTTTGCTGTCTTCATGATGTCTCAAGTTGACCTTGCAAGGGAAGCTGCTCATTTGAGCCGGTTTATCTACAACTTCCGAAGATGGAAGGATGTGTCTTTCCCAAGACCTCTTTATCCACTTGTTCATCCTGCTGTTTTGGTTGAGACTTACGAGCATGGAGAGAGTGTTTCACACTATGTAGATGACCTTGAGGGACATGATCGAATTAAAAGTGCTCTGGCCCATATTGGCACTCATGCGCTCTTGAAAATGCTACTGGTAATATATTTTTAGCCATCTCGCGTATCCTCATTCAATATATATGATTACCTAATTAGAACAGCTGAAGAAATTAAAACTATGTGAAACATAGGTTATATGTTGTAAAGATCAAAGGGGCCTCAGTATTTTATTTATGCATCAAAATGACACTTTTTGCTGCTTTGATATGAAAAATAAATGCTACTATAAGAGATTATACTTGTTCTGGACTCCAGATTATGAGCCTACCAATACAAATTTCTGTTCTAAACATATCTGCTGTAGCATAGTTATTCTGTTATTCATACGCACTAACTTTTAGAGCTTGTATTTACAGCTAACATTCTTGGCCACTGTGTGTCCTTTCACAGGTTGATAATTTCGTCCATGCAGATATGCACCCTGGAAATATTTTAGTCCGTGTTGTACAACCAAAAAACTCAAATAACACCCTTATAAAGTCAAGGCCACATGTAGTCTTCCTTGATGTAGGAATGACCGCTGAACTTTCAAGTAATGACCGTGTGAATTTACTTGAGTTTTTCAAGGCTGTTGCTCGCCGAGATGGTCGTACAGCTGCAGAAAGTACTTTAAAGTTGTCAAAACAGCAGAATTGTCCAAATCCGAAAGCTTTCATTGAGGTAACATGTCACTACCTTACAAGTCTTTTCATTGGTGATCAAAGCCTAGATTTTATTGTTGAGTATTATCTCTCTCCTTTTCCTTAATAAAGCAGGCTATACTACTTAATAGGTGGTCAATAGGATTTACCTTCAATTCTGTCAAAATGTATTTGCATAGCAAAGGTTGCCAGCAGAAACCAAATATGAAAAATTTTCTCTGAATTTTATAATTGGTTAGCACTTGGTTGCCATTTTTTGGTGCTCCCTCTGCTTTGCTAAATGTTCATTTTCTCGGAGAGTGCTGTTGTTCATGGAGAGTGGTGTGTGTAGTTGTTGCATTTTGTCCACTCTCAACTCATTTAATGTTGTGAAAGAGGTTCAGTAGTTACCGTAGTACCATTTAATGGCGAATGTTTGGTTTGATCTCATTATCTATAAGATCTTATATTTGGTGTCTCCTTGATCTATAATGGTCTCATTGTGAAAGAGGGAGTATTATCAGAGGCCATGGTGTTTTAAAACCTGAGATGAAGGAAGATTAAAAAAAAGTTGGTTCATTGATTAATTCTGTATGAACATGTGGTAATATTTGGTGCAAGCACATTCGGTCTGGTTTGTGGCCTTATGCTGCCACGGAAGTTCTGTTCTCCCTTAAAGTTTAAATATCATAGATACACCTACATTTGGTTGTAAAAAAAGTGTCACCCTAGATACACTAGAATGCGTCACAACTCAATGTTGGATTATTGGATACTCTTTCCTATGTATTTTTTGTCAATCTCGTCAGCAACCAGTATCTCTTTTCTTTTGCTAAAATGGTGATTGCTAATGGTAGTTTTGTGTGAATGTATTTTCATGGTTGCAATTGCTGAGAATTCTTAATTTATGCAACAGGAAGTTGAGCGATCATTCTCTTTTTGGGGCACCACTGAGGGTGACGCTGTCCACCCAGCTGAGTGTATGCACCAGCTTCTTGAGCAAGTTCGACGTCACAAAGTGAACATCGATGGCAATGTTTGCACTGTTATGGTGACTACATTAGTCCTTGAGGTAACTTACATGACTTGTTTTGACTTAACTGGATTTTACTCTAAGAATACTGTTTTTGGTTTGAAGGGCTTTAAGCCGAATTAACCATGTTCCTGTTGTTATAAACTTTGGATTTTTTTTTTTTTTGGGGGGGGGGGGGGTTGACTAGACATCTTGCTCCTGTCTATTTGTGTAATATCCAGCTAAGATGATTCATCATTTGTAAGCAGATAGGATTCCACAATGTGCCTATGTAATCTGTGTTCCTGTCTATTTGTGTATTACAGCTTTGTTTCTTTAATCGCAAGAATACCTTGTATAGGCATTCCTTTCCCATTTGTGATCCTTGAATTCTTTTCACCTTTTTACAGGGCTGGCAACGCAAGTTGGATCCAGATTACAATGTTATGAAGACACTACAGACTTTACTTTTTAAAGAAGACTGGGCAAAGTCCCTTCAATACACGATCCAAGGGCTCATGGCGCCTTAGGATCTGCACTGCCATCCTCTCAAAAGTTTTGATCTGGTTTGTGTTCGGCTGGAGGATGCTCCTACTCCCACCATCATATTTTGTTCTTTTTCTTAGATTATACAGTTCTGTACCCGTCCTGGCCTGTGCTGCTAAAGCAGCCTTGATAAGTAATAATTGCAGCATTGTTTTGAAGCTACCAGAGTACTATGCTCTAGAGTGCATTGCCCTGGATTATCTTCTTGTGTTCTTGACTAGCCAAAGGATTGGGTCCTCTTTTTTGCTCCTCCCATCACTTCTGTCAATAGCTCTTAGATGATGTAGCAAAAGGCGTTTTATTCAGACCATCTTTTTGTAACTGGAGGGTTATCAAGGAACGAGAGATTTCTCTTATGTACACACTGAGATACTGTTAATTGTTTGAAGAAACCTACGTCTCATCTGACAATTTCCTGGATCAACATCCATAACAAAGCATTCTGGCTTTCGTTTACCTGGAAATGTGAATGTGTTATCTGGTAAGTAGCTCGTCGACATCATTTCCAGGCAATTTTGCATTTGAAAATCCCTGTTGCCCCTATTCGATGCTGTCATGGTTGTATTAACAAGGAAGCGTGTACTTATCGAGACGTCGCCAATCACAATGATGCTTTTCGCTTCGTGTGTGCCTTTTCCAAGTCTGCATATTGTTGCAGATTCCAACCACTGCATGGCGACTGCACAATGTGACGGAGACGACAGAGTCCCACTAACCTCCAGATTTTGTGCCCGAGTATAACTAATGAACAGAGAATGCCGGAGGAAAAAAAGAACACGATATTCTTCAGTTCAGGTCAGCGTTCCGAACCGTGATACACACACCACATGCCTGAAGACCCTGCGACCATCCATGATCCTTCCCATTCCCAACCTGCCTTGAGCCCTTGACCAGGTCTCCTGGCGAGCAGGCGCATGTCAACCCCATCCCCTTCGGAATCATAGCGAGGCAAACAGCAGACCACACCATCGTGTGATCCCTACGAGCTGGAACATGCCACAAGTTCCAGGTAGCTTTCCAGGGACTCGCCGGACGCGCCTGGCCAGGCATTCCATTCCATCATCATGGCCTCATGGGATTGCAGCCGCAGACGAGGCGTATCCTTGCATTTTCTTTCGTCCTGCGTAGCGTAGCCGTTTGGTGGCCGGGCATCAGCAGCAAATGCGAATCCAATCAGGGGTGGGGGAGTCAAAAGCGGAGGAGGACAAACCGGCCGCGGAGGGGGACAGAGATCGCGGCGCAGGTGGCATGTCGCCGTATGCACGAGCGAGCCCCGGGGCCCCCCACGCAGGCAGCGATCGCCGCTTCCTCCAGGCAGCCGTCGCTCGCCTCCCGTCCGCGCGCGCACGCACCCGCCCTCGTTACAGCAACTCCAACAGAATTGCCATTCAACTCCCCAAGAAATCTTTTTGTCAACAAAAATAAAGAGTTCCGTTGGAGATGCTCTAAATCCGTCGATGGGTCGCCTCCCCCGGCTGCCCCACCACGTGCACGCGACGCCCGGCACCGGCACGTCCCGCGTCGCCAGCTGCCAAGCCGCTTGCCCCGGCCTGCCGCCCACCCCCTCCTCCCCACGCCGGCCGCACACCGCAGGGGCCAAGGCCTTGCCGTTGCCGCTGTTTACGTTTTGGGTTCTCCCTCCGGCATGAGAGCAGAACGCGAGGTACGTACGGTTCGCAGTGGTTGCACTTGCACTGCAGGCGTCCTCGATGCATGGGTGAGGTTGTACTTGCGAAGCTAGCTTTTGGTTGGAGAGAAAGAGAGGCTTTTAATTTGCTCGCACGCACGAGCGCACGGCCGACGTCGTCACCGAACCTGATGGAAAATGCGTCGCCCGGAGCGCCAACCGCGCTTGCTTCTCGCACTGGTTCTCCTTCTCCCTCCCGATCGATGGTGCGCCGTCGTGGCAGCGCTCTGTGCAACCACAACGTTCCAACCACCGCGGGATTGCCGGCCGGCACCGGGTGGTGGCGCGTGCACGTACACACCACTGTGCCGTGGTACAGTAACATGGGACTGTGACCACCTACCTGCGTCCAATGATTCCAATCCAAGGCGTCTACCCGGAACGGACGGCCGGGCACAGTGCAGGGCACCCCATACGCCACACGTCTGGGACTCGATCTCGGTGTTGCAGCACGCGGTTTTGTTTATCCCTTACACACGCCCGCTGGCTCCACGCCGCAGGGGCCTGGGACGACGGGCCACCGCACCGCCGCGCATCCGAACTGCACTGTGGACAGGAAGAGATGCCCGCCGGCCGGGGGCGCACGGCCGCATGGGTAGGGTCGGAGATTCGGAGCACGTACGCGGCGGCAGCCACCAACCAATTATTGCGCCGGCCGGCGTGCGCCGCGCCGCGCGCGCGCGCGCGCGCGCTTTTTGGTGGCGCCGCCGCGCGCGCCGGGCCGGCCGGCCGATACGGGAAAGTATTCGTACTAGCGCATGAGTACACGAGTCGTAGGCAAGGCCCGAATGATGGCGATAGCGAGCGGCGGCGTAGTGCGCGGGCGCTCGGTCGAGCCGGGCCGGGTGGTGGTTGGTGCCGTGTCGCGCGGGAGGCGTGTCAGCCACATGCCGCGGCGCGCGCGCTGCTGCTGCTGCTGGGGCCGGGCTGCCGTGCCGTTAGCCGAGGTCGCTGTCCGGAGAGTGACCGCGCCGTGCGTGCGCTCGCGGACGCGGGCGGGCGGGGCGTCTCGCTATAGCTTGTGATCTCGCTCCGTCGTCGTCATCCCGCGCGGCTCGGCGCGGGCGTGAAAGCGTCCCCGCCGGCAACACCGCGCGATCGGCCTGCAGTAATGATTGGTTAGCTAGCTAGCTAGGGAATTGTTGGCTTGGGGATAGAACCACTGGAGAGCGAGGGTTGGAGTGTGGAACAGCGAAGATGCAGACGACAAAGAAGGGTGACTTCAGCTTCTGTATGCGCGTACGATGCCAAGACTGGAGTGTGGATAACTCCGAATTTCTCTTCGTCGCGCCGCGATATCGGACACCTCATCAACGACGTCGCGTCTCGTGCAGTGTCGATCATGCCGGCCGCCGCGCGCAGCTGCTGCCCGGCCCGGCCGGCCTCTACCAGCAGCAACAGCAACGTCGCTCGCCGCGCCGCCTGTTGGCAGTTGGCTGGGCCCTTCCTAACAGTTTTCGTCCTGTTGCAGGATAGAGGCTACACAGTCTGCAGGTACGATGCCATCACGCCCATGCCGCGCCGCTTCTCGCCTCCTCTCTCGCTCTCACCGCCCCAGGTGCGGCCAAACGCCCAACGCCATGCGCCAGACGGATCAACTCGCGCTGCCCCGCCGCGCCGGCCGGTTTGTTGGGTGGCAATCCACCGCGCGCACCCGGCTGCTGCTGCCGGAGGCGCGCGCGAGTGGGGCACCACAGCGCCGCCGTGATCTTTGTCTAGCCGGCCGCATCCTGCGCGATAGATACAGATACAGGCCTCTCGCGACGCACGTCATCAGCAACGCGTGTCATGTGTGTATAGAACAGTTGCACGAGGCGTGTACGAAGAGGCATCAGCATGTGTGTCGATTCAAAGCTCACGGATGGACCGATCAATTCGTGCCATTACGCTTATGCCAGCCAATTAGCGAGCATAATGACAGGCACTATTGACCTAATTAGAGCACCCTACTAGCATCTAGCTAGTAGCTAGCTGCCTGCTAGCTACAAGCTAGTGGATGCAACAGTAGACACATAGCTGCCGCTGCGTCTCTCGAATATATCTCTTCCGATCCCTGCAGCAGCACACATCCATTCCTTAAAACACCCTGCAAGACGACGGCCGGCAGGGCTCGGCTCCTCGCTGGCTACAGCTCCATGATCATGACACTCATATCTCGATCTCTCCCTCCAAATGCATATGCCTGCCGAATGAAATTCAGAAACAACAAGAAACAGTTACCTGTGTTGGTCCCCCCTCAATTGCTGATTGAATCGCCAATTGCTAGCAGGTAATGAGCCGGCACACACAGACTCTCTATAGCTAACAATAACTTTTAAAAAATGTAAACTAAATAAAAAATTAATTGAGATATATACACGTATAAAACGATGATAAAGTGGCGTGTTGCTAGCTAGATTGTTCATGATGCTAGCTGGTGTACCGTACCCTTTCATGAAAGGGATGACGTGTCTTGTAAGGCATGCTACGTACACGCGTGGCAGCATCACAGTTTTAATACGCGCTGGCAAAGCTACTGTGATCAGGTGGTGCAACCTCCATATGTGCTGCTATATCTTGGTTGCTTTGCTTAGCTATGGATCAAGGTATATAAGCATCGGGCACGAGCGTTTGATGATTACCTCCAATTAGCAAGCTAGTGATGATATGCAAGCGCATGTTAATTATGAACATGCAGGAGCGTTTGGTTGCCCTTTTCAAATGGACAAATTAAAGAAACACATCAGCGTAATGCTAGCCGAAAAGGACTATATAAAAGTCCGGCCAGCCCCCCGTTCTTCATGGCTTTTCCATGTTTCTCGTCGACTCATCAATCAATCGTTCATAGAGGGTGTTTAGATACTTGGTGCTAAACTTTAGCAGTGTCACATCAGATGTTCAGATGCTAATTAGGAGGACTAAACATGAGCTACTTATAAAACTAATTGCAGAACCCCTATGCTAATTCGCGAGGCGAATCTATTAAGCCTAATTAATCCATCATTAGCAAATGGTTACTGTAGCACCACATTATCAAATCATGGACTAATTAGTCTTAATAGATTAGTCTCGCGAATTAGACTCCATCTGTGCAATTAGTTTTGTAATTAGCTTATATTTAATATTCCTAATTAGCATCCAAACATCCGATGTGACAGGTGCTAAACTTTAGCATGGGGTATCCAAACACCCCCATAGTCTACGCTACTCCCTCCGTTCTCGTTCTAATTTGTAAGTCGTTTTGGTTTTTCTAAGTTTATATATCTAGATGCATAGCAAAAAATATGCACCTAAAAAGTCGAAACCAACCTACAATTTGCAACGGGGGAGTACTTTGCAGTGCTTGCATGTGGGTTGAGGGCCCTTTAGGGGACCAAATCAGTGAGAATATTATGAGATGTGAACAAACGAGTCCTGTTTGTACTCCTCACCAGTCCCCACCCATCCCTGTTCCGGCTTCTTGGAACCTTCTAATAGTCTAACTAATTCTACTGCTAACCGCTTCATAAACAAGCAGGAAATATGTTCATCAGTCTATCGTACGTGTTCAGACAAGCCCGGGACATATCAACACACTCCAATCTATCATATTTGCCTGAACAACTCTGAACTTCTTGGATATCAAGTTAATTGACTAGTTATTTTTATTGTGCTGATTATTATTAATACTTTATACTTTGAAATAGTAATTAGGTTCGTGAATTTGTTGTTTCTGAATTTAACCTAGTAGTTGAAAAATAAATGTGACTTTAATGCAACACCCATTTTGCACTATAGCTAGTACCTGTCTCATATGTTAGTTTCTCTCGGTTGCATGGCGATGGGGTAGTGTGAAGTTGGCATGCATCTCTAGCGTTACTGCATTAATAACCTATCTCTTCTTACATGCGCAGCTAGCTATAGCCTACAACACGAGGAACAAAGCTTTCTTTTTTATTATTCTCAAAAGAAAAACAATAAAGTTACAATGCGGATATGTGACATTGACATAATCCTAGACCCAAATAAAGGTAGAGATATACCGCCTCTCTCTTCTCTCTTCCTGTTTATAAAGGCGCATATGCATATCAAGATTCAAAGTTTACAATCTTTGACCAATAATTTAGCTAATAAAATTTTTATTTTGTAATGTGATTTTGGCATGGCAATAATTATAAGTTTATAACCGTAAATAATATAATATAAGATAAATGAATGGTCAAAATCTAATTTGGGAGACCGTACTATATCATACCACACCTTATCATACCACACCTTATAAACAAAAACGGAGAGAGTATTTCCTTATTTGACCATACATGTGTGTACGCTTCCATGCGAGAAAGATAAAGGACCCTAACTTTACAGATCGGCAAAGAATGTAAACCGGCCTGCAAGATAAGGCGCTATATAAAACAATAAGCAGCGTGCTATAATGCTTTTAACCCTAATTATTCCATCCATTCTACTTTTTCCCCAGCAAGGAAATTTTCTGCAATTAGAAATATTTTGAGCCGCTACAGAGTACATACGTGGGTTATCCGAAGCTAGAATGCTAGATACTGTCTACAGGCTAGGCCCACTGCTGATGTTGAAAAGCCGCCCTGACAGATTTGTTTTTTACAATCAGCTCCAAAAGCTGGTGTTGAAACTTATTTGTAAAGATACCTAGCAAATGTATGATGAATTTTTCCATGAAAGTACAAATAGTCATTAAGCTCTGCTCATTTTGTAGATGCTTCATTCATATCACACAGCTGGAGTTTTTTTATTATACTTTAATTTCACAGATTTCGGGATAATTAACCTAATATATTTATTCCCTTCCGTGTCCGTAAGAAGACAAACTGGACATTAAGCATGAGAATGACATTAGAAGGTAAGGGGTATGCATCGGACAATTACATTTGTGCATAGATCGATCTTATCAAACACTAGATATCGATGTTCTTGGATATATCTTAATCCAAAATTATTTGACATTTCCTATTGCTGTTTCATTTTCAACTTTTAGCTAGAAAATCTTGTGAATTACGCACATTTTCATATGTGCTTTAGCCATATTTGGCATTCAGCATGAAAGGCCTAATTAAGATACGCAAGACAACATGTTTGAGATATG
The DNA here is from genome assembly GCF_000263155.2 of Setaria italica. Classification (NCBI taxonomy): domain Eukaryota; kingdom Viridiplantae; phylum Streptophyta; class Magnoliopsida; order Poales; family Poaceae; genus Setaria; species Setaria italica. The sequence continues at coordinate 1,510,583 of NC_028452.1, read as the reverse complement.
TGTATTATTGTTATATGAGATGAAAGTGGCAAAGTATAGATCATAGCTAGGACACGTTCCTATGTTAGTACTATGAATTTAAAATGTTTCTGATAATAATTAAAATGACCCGTGAGCACTTATGCACTGTAATAAGCACTTATGATCAAATTTGTATTTATATATAAAACACATATTTTATTAGAACTATGTGCAAGATGTGTTTATGCACACCCTGGAACAGTATTTTTTTTTTCCACAAATGGCATTGAACAATGTGTTTACAATATAATTGTGCAAACACATCATATACAGTACCTGCATACGCCCTTGCGTGACCTCGACATCTCCGTTTAATCTCGACACACAAACAATATAATTGCGGTCGCATGCCCGACATCTCCAAGAACATGATCTATGCAGGCATGGCCCATATGGACGCCGGAGGCACGGCACGGATCATTAGCGGTTGGGCGGTAGCTTATGTCATCTGTTAAGCATCATTAATTATTGGTACCGGACAAATCGTGTGAGCATTTGCTTGCGAATGCATATCATCACATAACCACTTCCGATTTATTAGCAACACGAAGGACGCACTCGAAATTTTACTTTAGAAGGTGTGGCAGGAGAGCAGCTGGACACACCCGCTCATGCATGATTATTGATGAAGCCTTTCCATGCATCATGTCATTTTTCTTTATATTTCTGTTTCATTTTATGGTCTTCATACAGGTACATCTAACGAGCAGTTCAAAAACTCAAGAGTGCTCTTAAAAGGCAGCACGAGTAGACCGCAAGCATACACGTGCATTTCTTTGGCGGTAAAAAGATTTGCACAATCGCCAGAGAGACGCGTGTCTTGCTCTCGACCCGAACACAGACCAGCATGTGTTTCTTTCTGCCTTTCTGGTGGTGAAAGATCATTTGGATTTTCGAAGTTCCAACTCCAACCTGCTTCAACCTTCGAAGGGCAACAAAAGATTCGAGAGAGAAAAACCATGAGGTCATGACGTTCACCCATTAGTGTTGTAGTGCAAATATGCAAAACTATAAGTCGACCAGTCACAAAAAGAATGATATCTACACATTTTTTGAATAAAACGAATGGTCATCGTGTATGAAATTTATTACGGTGACAAAGCATTTAGAAATGGAAGAAGTATTATAATTTTAAACGAATACCAAGCAGGAAGGCTAGCTGCAGCTGCAGCCGGCGGTTTATAGAAAGTTATTCAACTAGTCTACTATTATGAATTCATCCATGCACAAGAAGCTAGAGCTGGTAGCATATCGTAGTACACTGCTTTGCATGCGTCCGTGACAGAGAAATGGGCCTCCACACGCATAAGCCGGCATAGCTATGATTCGTTTGGCCTTTTGACTTGAGAATACGATTGATGCGGTTTGTAGTATCTAGATACTACATACCACTAGATAGGTATTACAGATAACACATGCACCTACACACTCCTAATCGGTGCAAAGCTAGCCTACAGTGACCTCTCTCTCTCTCTCTCTCTCTCTCTCTCTCTCTCTCTCTCTCTCTCTCTCTCTCTCTCCAAAATAAAGCTTCTATTCTTCCCTCGTGGATATCATACCATCTCCTTTGCTTCCCTGCAACAAACTGAACGATGCGATGCGATGCAAAGCATAGCCATATAGGTTATCCCGTTGATGTGAACAAGTCAACCATCACGAGAGGGGCAATTGCAAGCGAGAGGCCACGATCGTGCGGCATCGATCGAGAGTTGCCGGCCGGCCGGGACAGTGCACGCCACCGCTCGAACCCGTCCTTCCACACATTAACCTATCCATCCAACCTTTTTTTTCCTCCTCTCTGCTCCGTCGTCTAATCCGTGTTCATATGTGATGGATCATCCCCGATTAGCATGTCTTAACCGCTCGCGAGATTGAGCTCTCTCGTGTGAGGCTGAGACCGATGGCACTGGTTTAGACGTTGGACCAAACCACCATTACATTAGCTAATTAAATCACAGCTAGCCCTAGCCAATAATCCCTCTCCGTCGAGCTTGAGGTGTAGAGAGTAGAGAGAGGATGGACGATGCTCCGCGGACGTCCACATGCTGATCGATGTGCCGTCTCTGAACCGACGATCGATTCATCGATATATACTGCGGCCGGCCTTTTTAGAATTATCACCGGGGATCGCTGTCAAAACGACTGGAACTAACAACACCACACGGCCGGATCGGGATCGCTTTCCGGTCGCCGGCCGGCTCGCCGTCGCCAGCGGAAAGGGGCGAGGTTTATGAGCGGCGCCGCGCCCGCGACGACCACCACCAGGATTATTGCTCGCGATGCCGTTACACACGTAGTAGCAGAAATGTAGTGGAGCAGTATCCTCCTTGTTTGTTCGGCTACCGCTAGAGAGAGAAGAAAAGAAAAGAAGAGAGAGAGGGCATGCAGCTGGTGTGGCGACCTTTTTTTATTTGTTTCTCTCTCCTACCTGCTTCTCCTCTCGCCGGCCGGCCAATCCGTCCATCCATCCGTTCCATCCATCGGGGGCGGAGGTGGGCCAGGCACCCCATGTGCGCTCATGTGGTGGTTTGCAACGCCCGGCCCCACCACCCACCGCTTCCCCTCTCTCTCTAGTCTCTTTCTCTCTCCTCCCCAACCCACCGGACAACCATCCAGTACGTACACCACCTCCATCGCCCTCCTTCGATCCCTTCTCTCTCTCTCTCTCTCTCTTCTTTCTCTCTCATGAGCCGTGACGTCTGCCTGGTTGTCACTCACAGGCCTAACGGGAACGGGATGACGACTCGGCGTGCGCGCATGTTACCCGCCCCGTATCCGCTGGCAAAAGTGCACGCGACGCCATGTGTTCCCCGCTCATCATCGGCTAGCTAGACCATGGTGTGGCATTGTTCATCTGATCGATCTCTCTCCGTCCGGTCGATCCGTGTCGACCAGCAAAGCGCGTAGCACCAGCAACACCAATGCATTAGCATTACCGATGAGAACTGCACCTAATCGATCGATCCCAAGATTACTTTGGTCACACGCAGCTGGGCCTGCCATGCCACTGCGATCTCTCCGTTTTCCGTTGGCCGTGTCATCAATGGCGCAGCAACAGCAACAACGTCGTTCTTGAAACGAGGCGGATGATAGCAACAGCAACGTGATCGTGGTAACCGGCCGGGATTTAATTTGCGCGGCCATAATTATTGTGCAAAAAGGCTGGCCAGCGTTTCCTAATCACGCCATTGATACGAGGCACATGCGTGGACAATTTGCGCGGAGGGTGCCGATTACGAGAGATGATCGTGCTCTTGGATGCCAACAATGGGGGTTACTCAGCTCGTTAATCCGCGTAGAAATTGGGGACTTGTTTACTTGTTTGGAGGAAGTAGTAGAAATGAAATGATTCTTCGTCCGACCGCCGTCCGACCAAAGTGCTTTTCTATCTTTCACAGGATTCCATTATCCCACATGCAGGAGTGGGGAGTTGTTTGTTGTTCACTTGTTCGGGGCTGTTTGGATATGAGGTGCTAAACTTTAACAGTGTCACATCGGATGTTCGGATGCTAATTAGGAGGACTAAATATGAGCTAATTATAAAACTAATTGCAGAACCTTGTGCTAATTCGCGAGACGAATCTATTAAGCCTAATTAATCCATCATTAGCAAATGGTTACTGTAGCACCACATTGTCAAATCATGGACTAATTAGGCTTAATAGATTCGTCTCGCGAATTATACTCCATCTGTGCAATTAGTTTTGTAATTAGCTTATGTTTAGTACTCCTAATTAGCATCCAAACATCCGATGTGACAGGTGTTAAACTTTAACAGGGGTTTCCCAAACACCCCCTTATTCTCTCTCCTCACCCTCTCTCTCTCTACCTGTTTCATCTTGCACCGGAAGAAAAATAACACCCCCCTCTCTCTCCTCCATTTCCCTGCTGCGGCGCGGCCTTTGTTTTGTCTCTCGTTGTCAACAAGGTATTATAGGACACAGGATCTTGCTGAGGACATCTGTGTCAGAGCCGTGTTCCTCTCCCTCTCTCTCTACTGCCTCTCTTCCTTTCTCTCTCTATAGAAGATCATGCACAGCACAGCACAAAAGCCAGGCAGGCCCCTCTCCTGATCCTCTGTGTCAGAGCCCAAATCTCCCTTTCTCTCTCCTCCCCACCCTATCTTCCCCGACCTTAACTCCCCCTCCCCTCTCTCTCCTGCTGCTGCTCTCGCTCTCGCCTTCCTCTCTCCTGCCTCCCACGACTCCCTCTCCTGCCTTTTAAGCAACGCGCCCGCCTCCCCCGGAGTTCTCTCTCTTGATCCTCCAGCCTTCTCCCGCTCCGTCTCCTGCTGATCCGCGCCGTTTCATGGCACGGAAGAGAACGGCGCGCCCACCACCGCCTCCGCCGCCAAACCCTAACCCTAACCGCCGCGCCGTGGCCAGCAGCGCCGCCGCCGCCCCGGACCCGGCGTCGGGCTCGGCATCGCCGTCCAAGCGCATGCTGGCCTTCCACTTCCTCCGCGCGCTGGCCCGGATCCACAGCGCCACCCCCGTGCCGCGCCGCACGCGCAACATCCGCCGCGCGGCCTACTCGTCCATGGCGCGCGCCGCCAACCCGCGCCGCGCGTGGACGCAGGCGCTGCTCCGCCAGGTGCGCGTGTGCAGGGCGATGAGGTCGAGGCGCGCGGTCCTGCTGCGGAGGCGCGTCTCCGGCGCGCCACCAGCTGCATCGCCAGCGCCTCCACTCGGCGCCGCCAGGAGCACCGTCTCTGCCGCCGCCGGAGGGACGTCGGCGGCGGCGGCGGCTTTGCCCAGGGGCGGGCCGCCTCCGCGGCAGGCGGGGGAGCCGGCGAGGGCCGACGCGCTCCGGCGGCTGGTCCCCGGCGGCAGCGAGATGGAGTACTGCAGCCTCCTCGACGAGACCGCCGACTACCTGCGATGCCTCCGCGCGCAGGTGCAGCTCATGCAGAACCTCGTCGACCTCTTCTCCGGCCAATGATCGAACCAGTAATTAATTAATACCGCATGGTTAATTAATTCTTGTTCTTGCACCGCCGATCATATGCTTCTGCTGCCCCTGCTGCCGCTGTTTGTATCTAGATCATCGCATATCTCTTGTTCATGTCACACATGAGATCGATGCATGATTAAGATATAGGAGATTGTTGAGGAGAGAGATTATTGTTGGTACATATGTTTAGTTGGTAAGGTTATTAGTAGGTGTATAGGTTGGGAACACATGGGAGATTGGAGAGGGAGATTGAGGTAATTAATTGTAACATATATAGAGAGAATTGAAGCATGGAGATCACATACATATAAGCTAGTGCAGTACTCGTTGTTGGGTAAGATGATTGGTATGCATATATGTTCGTGAATTGTGGAACCATGTCGTGTATCTTTTGTAGCTAGCTACACATGTAGGTAGCTGTTATATACACACACGCACTTTTCCGCCTGTCAATTTTTCACTTTTATGTAGGTCTATCTGAATGAGGAAGAAGGTAATTACATACTCATAGCATGGCATGGACCTTTACCATCAGTGGTTGCATGAATGCATGATGCATGCATATTGCTGCGCGACTCTCTCTTTTTCCCTAAGCTAGATGGCTGATTGAGTTAGCTGTATTAGCCCTTGTTTTTCTGTAGTATATAGCTGCTGCACATGTGTATGTATTTCTCTCTCTTTCCCTCCCTTTCTCGCCCATTCATAGGCCTGGGAGAGAGAACTAGCTAGATGATGCTCTAGCTAGTTGTTGCCTTGTGTAATTGGAGTGCTAGGATGGTGGTTATGTTCAATTGGTTTGGTGGAGCGTTCCCTTTCTGCTCTCAAATTTGGGAAAGTGGGATCCACAGAGTCTATGAGGGATAGGGCTGCTGAACTTTGAGCTTGAGAAGACATATGACTTGTAGCCAAAGGAACCAAAAGACATTCTCTCTACAGGCAGTTAGCATCTTTTGATTAAAGGGCCTAGGTCCCTTTTGTTTTTTCCTTGGGAAATACATATTTTTTCCCCTCCTCCTCACCTTCCATCAACTACACCAACTAATTATCCCCGGTTCCTTTTTAGGTGCCACCGGCTCTAAAGAGTATTCTGTGTAATTGATGCTATCTTGTTTTTCTCTTTGATTCTTTTCTCGTCTGTTATTAATACTTGGTTGTTTTTAACACATGTGATTGTTGCTTCCTTTGTGAGGTAAGAATCTGAAAGGCTTAATGTTGTCTCCTTCTCTTTGTTTCAACTGATCAAAAGAGAAGTAATTTGTGTGAAGAATTATGTTCCATATTGGGTAGGTTAAGCATATTTGTGCAAATTTTATCAAAACTATACATAATTAAGGCATTGCATTCATAAAGGTCGTTTCTCCTTTATTATTTGCTTGTTTTCTCTTTGCACATATGGTATACCTATTTATTTTGTGTAAACAAATTATCCATACAGTTTATATATTTATGAAGATATAATGTATTTAATTGTCTTTTTCTTGGACGCTCTATATTTTGGTTTTGGCACCATCTTAATTTAAGTGTGCACGCATGTTCACATATGTTACAAAAAGACACAAAGCTCTCGATGTATGTAGACAAAGTATGTGCTGTGTGCATTACACTTAATTATAGGAGTATTAATTAGGTAAGATGGCCGTCCAATTCGAACAGCTAAATCAGTACTAACACCAAAATGGTACTTGAATCAACAGCTAATGTCATTTTGGATTCCGCCAATCCATAATTGGCCCACATGGTTAGCTGTACTAATAATTTGCTTGCTAGCTACAATTTAATCATCTTCCATTGATTAACATAAATATACATAACAATATGTTGCCCACTAATAATGGTGTGTGGTAGACCAAGACTGTGTACTGATTCCTTAATTCGGAGGTTTCTATACCAATGATGCACATATTCCTTTCCTTCTGTTGTGCTCTGTCATGTTTTACCTCTTGCACTACAGAGATGGCCAATAATCAAATCTAACAGACAGAGATATAACTATCAAATCATATTAGCATGATGTCAATTATGTGAAGTTTCCCTGCATGCCAAGTTTAATAAGATCATAAGTATTTTTTCTTATTATTATTGAATTAAGAACATTGCTGTCAAGCAAGAACAAAAATTATATGGTCTTTTTTTTACTACGAAACTGGGTAGACAACTAGATATCACACATGATTAAGTAAAGGCAACATACAATTTTGGAATAAACCTGGAGACCAAGCCAAGAAGATTAAATTATGTTGATCTTTCCGATCCTTACAAAGAAACAAAAAAATGAAACTAACTTGTTTGCGTTGAATAAGAATGCCATGCGGACAGCTGATATCTTTTTTCATGTTAGGCAACTCAAAGAAGGTATCATTGTTGGAAAACAAGTATGCCATGAGGATATATATCATATACCTATATGCAACACGGACATAAGAAATACGGCAAAATATTCTTTTTGGTAATCACTAGAGAGGCAGTTAGCTTTTCTTGTAATTAAGAGCAATAAGTGTATTCCGTGGTTTTCTTCTGTCTTAAATGATGAATTGTTTTTATACTTAAGGAGTCATGTGTGTAACGTACAGCTGGTAATCACCATTTTATTTTAGTTATACTTATAAATGCCACCACAGAAAACTGCATATTCAATGTAGAGGGCTTTCACAAAGATCCATTTCTTTATTTATATATATGCACAAGGGTGCATGTCATACGAATTAATAAACATTCCTAACATTTTCTATGGCTCCTGGTTTTCACCCATTATATAATATGGTTGCCAACAATATTTTTCTGCTGATATATCCTAATGAAAAAAATGTTCACAAAAAAGTCCGAAATTATGATAAAAAGTACTAGTGTATTTATAAAGATACACCCATTCATAATAACTTAAAAATAATGTCCAACTAGTTGTCTAAAAGTAGTAAATTACTTGACCAAAAAAAAGTCAGATAATACTGCTGACTGTTTTTTCGAGTTTAGAAATGATCACCACTATACATGATAAATTGTGCAACCTTAATTACTTTTTATTTTTATTTGATTCCAAAGCACCTTTGAGCTACAGACAACAATTACCTATTGTGTGAGAGCCTAGCTATACAGTAACCTGAAATCATATATGAACTCTATGTGGCCAGTGGACTACTGGTAAACTATTTCGAGAAACAGATATAAATCGTTAGAACTGAAGGCAATTTAAATTAGTTGAAGACAAATTCATTTCCATAGGCGCAGTTCGTTGTTGAATTCTGCAGAACGCACGTTACAGTTGTCGCCAGCTAGCTAGACGGACAAACTGGTTCCATCAGTTGGAGATCGTCGACATCAAAAATTAATTTCCGTTGCCTTCTTGTGATCTAATAAGAGCCTTTCCCATCCCATGCACATGCATGTTCCAAATAAGGTCCAGAAATCTCAGAAGAGCGAATAAATATCTGAAAACTTCTGAAGATTCTACACTGACAAAGAAAAAGCATACATGTAATCTGTTCAAAGAAAAAGAAGCATGCTTGTAATCTGTAAAGACGTGATTTCAAGTATAAGTCTGACTTTTCTTTTCCTCCATGTGACTGCCTATAGATATGCATGGTGCATGTTTAGCGATACACAGATTAAGATGCCACTCTTGCCCTGGTTGCAGATATTACTAGCGGTTCTCGATCAATTTGTCGTTGAATTTGTGTTCCTACAGGGAAGATCACAATGTTTGGCGTCAGGTGGTGTGATGGGGAAAATTTTCTTTATCACCAAATCTAGCACAAGTTAACTAAAAAAAGCTCCCAATGCTAATTAATAAACCTTAAAATTATCATGAGATAGATGTTAGTTAGTACCAGGTTCTCAAAATTTTTGCCGTCGTCCTCGAATTAGTGTTCTTGCATATCCTTGCATGAAGATGAACGCTTTGCGTGCTACTAGGAAATTCTAACCACCATCACGTGTATATGCACCATCTGCTTAAGTACTCCTTAGCTCGTCAGAACCTGTCCTTCACCTTTTAGCAGTCTTTAATTTCTGTTGTGTGGTTTTTAATGGTTTGATCTGATACTCTTCGCTTGCTATTCGGATCCTGTATGGATTATGGAACGCACGAAAGTTGTTCTATTAATTTCCTACATAAATGAATTTGCACTGTTTGTATAAACCTCTGACAGATTCGTTCTCATAAGATTTTTTTTCTGCATTTCCAAGCGTGGATTTAATTTTAATGTAAACCTGCTCTGAATTTATTACCTTTATTTGAATTCGTACTTGCTATGAGTATTGGAGCATTACGACAGTATACATAAAAGTTACAAAAAGGGAGAAAATGTCAGCTGTTAATAACCGATCGAGACGAGAGGTCGCACCAGCTGGGAGATCGATCGCTTAACCCACGAAAAATCAAACCAAACAAAACGCAAAATCATTACATGCTGTGCTCTCTCGCGCGCGCGCTTTTCAAGCGACGGCCGGGAGCGTGAGCGTGCCGACGAAGGGGAAGTTGAGCTGCGGCAGCGTCACCAGCTGCCGCCGGCCGGCCGGGCCGGCCGCCGCGCCGGCGACTATCTCCATCAGCGCCTTCCTGATGGGCCGCAGCAGCGCCGCCACTAGGCGCCACCGCACCAGCCGTGACACGGACAGCCGGCAGCTCCTGCGCCGGCCAAGCCACACCGTGCCGCCGCTGTGCTGCCGCCGGCGCAGCAGCTTCTGCCGCCGCGCCCTCCGCTCCCTCCACCCGCCGCACCACCGCACCACCGAGGCCAGCCTAGCCATGATCTCCCTGCCTCTCGGAGCTAGTCTCGGTCCTGCGCTAGCTGGACACTGATACTCTCTGATGAGCGATATGATGACAGCGCTTAATCAGCTTAGCTGTGCCACTCCAGTGAAGAGAGTGAGCTTATATAGCGAGTGAGAGATGGGGTAGCATTTTGCAAGGCAATTAGCTAATTAGTAGGTGAGGTATTAGTAAGTTATTGTGGGTAGCCTGCTGTGATGATGATGGCGTGATGATTGCCATCACTGAAAGCACTGATCTAGCTCGCTAGCCCCTTGTTGCATCTCATGACACTCTCAACATATAACACTAATCATTTGCATGGCAGGCTATAAGTGTGCCCCACAAGAAAAGGATGTGACTTTTTTTTTCAATTCCATTAGAAAATTAAAGGATGTGATTATATCATCACACGCCACCTGCATTCCATTCATACAGTGATAAGAACAAAAATTATAGTACTAAGTGGTAGTACAAGTATAGATACATTGTGATATTCTACAACATGGCCAACTCGGGGGTGTGGCTGAAGCATGCCAAAGACCTTAATTATCTTGTGGAACGTGGCCTAGCTAGCTAGCTGATGCTTTAATTTGTGCTCGACAAATGGGCTCGGCTCATGCTAGAGCCGCGTGAAGTGTTGCTGGTTCTTGGTGAGGTGAAGGGATGCCTGCACATTTTTGGGACCATCTTGGAAGGGATTATATTAAGAGTCAACAACAATAAGGTGACCAAAGTAGAAGGATTTCTCCTTTGTTTACAATGCCTAGCTGGTCCTTTCAGGTTCGTACGATTAGTGTCACCATTGTGGTTTATTATGCTAATTTAATTTGTAACTAGCAAGCTATGGACGACCATGGTGGTGTAATGGATCGAGGGCCTGGCTAGCAGCTCAAGTTGGATAATTTACAGGTAATGCAATGATTGGGTCCATATATCTATGTATGTATGTATGTATGTATGTATCTTTTAATTTTGGTACTAAGTCTCATCAGCCTGATGATGTGTCAGGAAAGCAAAGCCTATGTGGTTGCTTGTATTAAATTGAGGAAGCAGCTAGGAGAGAGGATTGGATTCTTGTTTAATCTGTGTGAGGTTGAAGATGCATGGGTGGCGAGAGATGGATAGGCTACTTAACTAGGAGCGTACGCACAATATGACGATGGCTGCCGATTTGTAGTCTTCGAAACGGGTGGGAGGGGTTGGATCAGCTCATCAGAACATGCTCATCTCCTGAGGGACAGATCGGTCAAGTTTAAGCAAAAACCCTGCCGGGGTTCGCGTACTTGCCGAGCTCAAAAGCCGGGACACAAGGCAAATTAAGCAATCTCTAGCTAGGACAATGTTTACTCAAATTACCTAGGAATTTCAGTAAAATCTGCCCTGCTGCCGTGGTCCGTGCCCTACTGATTGTACAGCAGACGGCTGAATTGCGAAGGCAGAGGAGTAACTAGCTGATTACTATACTACTCACTACTTAACCAGGTGGTGCTGACGTCATGAATTTTACCAATAGCCTAATCCTAGGGTTTGACATTCGTCGGAATGGGATCGGATAAACATCTCATGTCCGGCATAAGTCCACTTGTAAAGTGGCATCGCCGCCCCAACTTGAGCTACTTGATTAAAATACCCCCAAGATAACACCGCAAGTAGCTTTATTAGGCAGTTACATCAACGAGCTAGGCTAGTCTCTCCTCCTGCGTTGTCCTACTCCTAGGCGCCTAGTGCCTTCGGATTATTCCTGATTAGACAGACTACGTTGACGCAACGAGCAATCGGTATCCATCTGTGAATTTCCAGCATTTTTCAATCGAAAATGCGAAATTTTCTTCCCAAGGGACAAATTGTTCGTGGCCACCACTGTGGGCCCGCGACGTGGATGGGCCTCCTTCCAAAAATACAAACCGTTGCCATTTGGCTCCTGGCGCCCCGGATCGCTCGGGGGAAGCGTGCGGCATTTGGCCCTTCCGTGCTTGTCACGTTGTAGAGCGTGACGGAATAAGAAAGACATGGAAACGCAGCTGGGTCCACTGATAAGGGTTTCTTTTTCTGTGGGACAATAACCAATAGAATGTAATATGTGAGAGGAGAAATCTGATGATGTCGGAAAGCCACGAAGGTTTGCTATTCATTGTGTTCTACTCCACGGCACGGGCACGAGAAGATTAGAGAGAAATGACCAAGGTAAACCTCAAGTCAACGGCCATTTAGGCCTCGTTCATTTCATCAGGATTGGATTCCAACTAGGATTACTTCCAGGTCCGGTTTGAGTGATTCCACCCGTGTCACTCAATCCGGTCAGGATTCATTCCAGGGGTGAGGAGGTATGGTTTCAATCCGGGCCATCTAATGTAGAAGGATTCCAATCCAGGCCGGTTTTCGTTCCAGGCCAGACTAAAACGAACAACACTTTCAATGCAAGTCTGGTTTCAAACTGGGTCACTTCAAACCATCCGGAATGGACCTCATTCCGGGCCAATCCGGTGAAAACGAACGAGGCCTTAGGCGGCTCAGCTAGTGATCCGAGCTGTTTCCCTCTACACGACGAAGCAAATCACATTGAGCTACGTGTTTACCGTTTGTTTTTTTTGAATAAGCTACGTGTTTACCTTATGACCTGACTCTTGCCACATGGTAGTAGTGAGCAAACGATGGAAGGAAACAAGTTCGTGCACCATGATGTGCCAGTAAATTTTCATAATCGAAGTCCAAAACTTTTTATTTGTCGCTGACATGCCGAACAACACGCCAAATCGATGAGTACAAACGATAGTCCGAAAAATGGCAGAAAATGCAACTCGTGGCCCATCGACTGTCACGCACACGTATTTTCTAGTGGTTTGGCAAATGATATACTTGGACTCCAAACACTAAACCACAAGATTCCGCTTTGTTGCCTTGTATGTATTCTGCATTTTTTTTGCATAAAAAACCCAATAAATTCAGCTGTCCAAGGTGATCTTGTGCATTCGTTCTCCACGACTACGACTCTCAGAGCAAGTATGGTCTATATCATGCTAAGCGTACACCCGTAAATAAAAGAAAGAAAAAAGAATAATCGAACAATAATGCAGACAGGTAGGCACAGGTTGGCCATCAGAGCACTAGGTTCCAGGAGAGTTCCAGCAGAGCGTAGGAGCATAAAGGTGTGATTCCATATAAAGTCATAAAATCGTGTCCTTTTTTCATGGAAAAAAAGGGTCCACAATCACACAACGGCTAATGCTGTACCGTGCCCGTGCTAGCAACACCCCCCACGAAAAATTAGCTCCGATGTCTGAACCTCCACGGTTATGACTTTTCAAGTCAGAACATGTGATTTCCATGTACGCACCATGTTAAGTCAGTTTATGTTTTGGAAGAGAAGGCTACCCCACAGATTACCAGGCTTTTATGCATGCTTGCCTTTTTAAACTCTAAGAACCAAGGGCCCTTTATCGAGAAAAGAATTAACAAATATGGCACAACAAACCATTTACAACTTGGATATCTTAAAAAGTAGGTGAATCTCTTTCCAGGATTACCTATATGACTATATCAAATCAGCTGCATAAAGTTACACATGATGTCGGTTATAAGCAAACAGACCACCACCAAAAAAATGTTAAACAGCTGCAGAGGGGTTGGTATGATCACATCTCGATGTCTTCTAGGTCAGGCAGGGGAAAACGAAGTATAGCTGCTATCCCTGTCAACTGCGCTAACTCTGTTCAAACAAACGACAAATGGAATTTAAACACAACACTGCAGCAAGCAATAAAAGTAAATAAACTTTACCTATTGCATTGAAAATGAGATTAAAAAGAGGTCATATTTACTATTACTGTTTAAAGCAAATCCAACATTATATAGCTTAGTGCATAAATTTTCATCGATCATAATGGAAATGAGCAACCAGATCAAAATCATAAGATAAGTGCATAGAACTCACGATCGCCGGAGACATGCATTGAAGAAAATATGTGCACTGTACCACCATATTTCTTGACTCCTTCAACCAACTTCACATACTTTTGCCTCGTAGCTATATCGGCGTTCCTGTAAGCGAACAAAAGGTTCAGTCATTATTTCTCAACAGTCACCACCAGAAATTCTATTATATGGACTAAGTAGTACCACTGAGAAGCATGATAGAACTGTGAATACTAATACACAGGTAGAATATCAGAATTAGAAGTTTGACAACTCATATGGACATAGGTTTGCAAGGCATAAACTTCTGTTTCAACTTTCAACTAGACGTGCATAGGAACGATATTCATAGTATTGCACGACAGATATATCCTCCAGAAATATCAAGCTACCAAAGCTCGCAAAGCACTCATGTGGAATATGGGGCATCACTTGCTATGGCCAGAATAAGAGTAAGAAAATGTTAGTGTTGACAGAATCAGATGTTAAGTGCTTGTGTGGAAAAAGACCTATTTGAAAACACAGTTAATATCATTAAACAAGTAGTGACAAGCTGTCGCCTGATATGATTCACATCACAGTAAAAGAAAAGGTAGACTGGAATGACTAGATTCCTTTCCCAAGTGTGTACTCATCATAGTTAGGTCTAATGAATATTTGAGAAAGCCCAGATAGTTCATTAATCTATTGTTTCCTCATCTATAGACTCTAGCAAGTTAGGACAGTAAGCTTATATAGAAATTTAGTCTAATACAATGTGTTGCATGGTTCAGTTTCACCGTGACTGAAAAATCTCTGTTTCTTATCATTGTAATTTTCCTTATATCTGATTACAGAACATATTATCAGTTTTGATGAATGCAACTTACCGAAACAAAGTATCAGTTATTAAAAGAGTCTGAATAGCAAGACGGTCTTGTGCAATCTCAACATGCTTTGGTCCATAACAAGCACGAGCTGAATCCTGCAGATAATCAGCAAACATATATGCTTCAATTAAGTTCATAAGCAGCTAAGCATATGAAATTATTATTTAATTTTCTTTTAAAAAAAGGTACCACTGAAAAAATACAAAGGGTCTAACTCTAATCCGTGGCACCAGAATAGAGAAGATCCATGTAACTATTGCAAGCTTCAAAAGGTACTATTAAAAAAATTGGTTTCACTTGAAGACACTTACATTAGTAAGCATATTGAAGAAATCCTGCAAAGCTCGGACCTGCAAATTAGATAGAAAGACATACGAATATGAAACAGCTAAGAAAATCTGATATTATCTGTTTAGACTGGGTCTAATACGCTTTAATAATCAAAGAAATTGTTTAAGAAAGCTCATACTTAAGTTAGCATACTTTGTGACATGTTTGATTCTGAGTCAGACTTACCTCTTGTGCTGCTTTTGTATCTTTTATCAGTGCCATGATGCCTGGGGTATCCAAAACTTCCTTCAAACTATGCCTAGCAAACAAATGGACATGTAAAGGGCAATGAGATGCTCAAACAAATAAATAACATGATCATTAAAAATCATTTGGCAAATACAGAATTAGCTAAGATTGTTATGGTTCCAGAAGGATTATTGCAGCTTATCACATGTGACGAACCACTTCTACAAAATAATAGTTACACATATCTGAGATCACAGAAAATAAGTTACCAACAGTTCATAATGCTAAACTGCTAGTGCTAGTGACATGCCATTCCGAAGATTAGATAGCAGTCCTAAATGTGTACAAATTACAGTGTTAAGAATCAACACATTATCCCCACAGACAAAACTATATACAAAACGATGGAAAAACTCACTTGTAACCTGATGTGGCATGTGCCAGAACAAGGCGTTGTTTGTTCTCAATTATTACCCTTAAATCTCGTCGTGCAGCTTCAAGAAACATATAATCACGGAATTGATCCTGTTAAGATAAAAAGGGAAAAGGGAAATAAAAATCACATAAATTGACCTTTTTTGCCTTAACATAGGAGCATTTTATTTTGTGCAAGTAACGCTAGAGACAAAATGACAGATGGACTCATTTGGTACCGTATATACTTACTGAAGAGTGAGCATGTATCTAATAGCACAGCTGAAACTTATGCCCGTATAGAGGAACTATTATAGCAGATAAGTGAGGATTACCCTTTGTAAAACCTGGGCTTGCAATTACAACACACTGGACTACTTCAAAATCAATGTGTTTCAGCAAAGCCTACAACCAAGCAATGAAATCCATTAGTCAAATGTGTCTGTGCATGTTCAAATTTGCTTGTGAACATCGTGTGCATAACTTACTTGCAAAACATGCTCAAAGAACTTCTTGAGGGCCTATACAAGAACAGCAGAAAGTGGAAATGAGTGAAAACCAAACACACCCACCCACCCACCCACACACACACACACACACACAATTTTGTCCTGTAGTTAATAGAACCAATTATCATACCGACTCATAGCCAGCAATTGCAGGGCCGTGCTTCCGAGGAATTGATGTTTCAATACGTGCCCTGGTCGCTGTTATGCTGTTTAGAAGAGAATGATAGATGTCAGGACAAGACAGGACGACATATATATGGCAACATGTGTTCTTCAATTGAAACTAGAAAATACTATTTCGATTGTGTAACCACTTAAGGGGAGGTAAGATAGAGATGAAAATACACTCAACATCTATCTTTTTTTATATCATGTTCAAGGTATTACTATTCCTCTGAAAGAGCCAACATTGAATAAATGGTCACTTGCAGAACAGGGAATTTCATATAACATGGGTGCAGCAAGCAAGGTCTCTACAAAGTGATATACAAACACTCTTAGCATGAGTGAGCCAGAGTCTAGAGGAGCTAATTGTTAAGAATAGACATATATAGTTAACAACAATGTCACCTTACAAGCTAGAGCAATTCAATCAACACTAGAGAAATCAATATTTGCAATAATTCTACTCACCTTTTGCCAATGAGGAATAAGTGGGCAAGTCCTTCTTGCATTAGAATAACTGCTAGATCAGCACTTGCAGAAGGATCTACAATAGGTTGGGTAGACTCAATTAAAACACTATGTTTTACATGAAGGAGCAACAATAGAAATCAAGGAGATTTGGAAAAGCTTGTTTTCAAAAATGAAATGAAAAAGTGGTTTATTTCATGGTGAAATTAGCAGGATGGTCGCCGCTGAATCAGACCAGGTATCATGCATGCACCAGGTTAACACATTTATTTTAAAAATGGATGATGAGATGGACATTTGATTGAGCAGATAATCCATGTTTACAAACGACAGGACAAAATCACATACCACATGCTTGCTGGATGGTTTCAAGGGCTAACCAATCCCAAATTTCCTACACAAGATGTACATACTTCATTTAAGATACAGTAGCAACAAAACAGAATGAAATGCATCATCACAACCGTGCACCATAATAACATAGTGGAGAAGATGCTACTCTGACTTCAACAGATGAAAACAGAAAAACCATAACATCTTGGTTTATTTCCTAACTACAAAACTATAGATGATAAAGACTGCAAAGAACATAGGTTCATGGGCAGCAACCATCAAGCTCAGAAACCTGAGTCAATTAGCACATCCAGCATAGCAAATATCGGATAACTACATAGAGGCCATGTCAAGTGCACTTAATAAATGTTGATATAGCTTTTATCTGCTTAGAATGTACAAGCGACATGGCAGCTGATGGAGGTGCTTAGTTTCTCCTATTACATCAACAGGTTGGTCTTGTCACAATAGCTACAGAAGAGGGGTTAAGGTTATGAAGAATAAAAAATATATATAGCACCATGTCTGGTGACTCTTAAGAATAAAGAAGCCATTTCAGCTTAGGCTTAACCAGTCTAACAGGACCTGAATTGATATTGTAGAGTGCAAAGAAACAGGTAATCATTATTAACAGAAAAGTGAGGCCAATGCAGATATACTGTACAGTCAAAAGGCACATATCTTGAGATAAACTTGCTTGACATTTAAACCATACCTTTCGTAGAACAAAAGGTCTCTTCAGCTCGAGCTCTAAAGTATGGAACTGGCCAATCTTCATTAATGAAGAAAGAGGTCAGCTTAACTGGGTATAATACACGGTAGAATTATTAAATAAATATCACTAACCTTCACATGATCATTCTCAGTGATATTTTTTCCACGCACACGTAAGACAGATCCCTCTTTGTCATAGTCTACAGACTTCATTCCAAAACAGAGGACACACTCAATTGCCAATCCAGATATATGGGTAAGGTTTGATAGCATAAGGAAAGAACATGAAACAAAACGAAGAGGAGCAAAGTAACTAAAATCAACGTCAGGGATAAAAACAACAGAGATATTTAACCGCATCCTGAAAAGTACTTATATTTGAAAAAAAATATCAGTTTAGATAGCAAATTGTTAGGCTTTTACATAAGTATCTCCTGTAGTAACAGTTTCAATCATGCCCATTCTGTTACTTTCTTTCCAGATGCCACAAGTGATGTGGATAAAGTTGGCACTCGAGTCTTGATAAACAATGATGATGGCTCTCAATTCACATGTTGAATGCTAATAGACAGAAACACCGGACAGATACAGTTAGATAGACGATATATCACCTCTACTACGATTTCCAACTTAAGCTTCACACGCTCAGCATCACGCCCTCCAGATGCCATCTCTCTCAACACTTTCCTGTAAACCAGCAAAAGAACAGCAATTGCTTATAAGGAAATCCACAATTTCCATAACATGAAGGCTGTAAAAGAGTTTTAAATGTGCACACATACACCGATGCATGAGGGGCAGTGGATGGAGACTTCAACTACTATTCCGAGTTGTAGTTAGATCAAAGGCTTCAAAGCAATTTGGCATATCATATGTTTTTCGCACTAATACTGTTTGTGATCATCCATATAATTATTAATGTGTAATAATCAGTATGGAGCTGCAGCAGAGCATTTTGAATGAAAGGATAATTGGTGAACTTAAAGCAAAACACATCCCAAATCCAAGTCAATAGCTGAAAATTATCCGTCTCTCATGTTTGTTGCCATATAACAAATAAACTAACCAGGCCTACTACAGCTATCTCCCCTAATTTTACATCCAGTTTCAATCATAGGCCGAGAGCCATAGGAGTGTAAAATTAACAAACCCAGAAGCTTTAGAGAACATAGCAGCTTTCTTAAATGCAAAACATAATTGCTTAAGTTGCGGTAGTTTACTGCATCCACCAGAGGACTTACTACGAGTATAAGAGCTGAAGCAAGCTGCAAGCTAAAGCAAGCTATAAGAGTACCAGAGGACTCACTCACCGAACAGTGACCGCTTGGAGATTGTCCCCGATAGCAATGAGGTTGTACGCGTGCCACAGGTCGTCCTCCTCCTCCGGCACCAACTGCGAACCACAATTCCTAGCCGATCAAAAACCAACCCCACGGAATCCCAACGATTGCGTCAGCCCTAGCCCCAATACAAGGCAAACCCAACAAGCAACTGGACTGCTCGGATAGGGATCACCCAGCGACAGAGAGAGAGAGGCGGAAGGAAAGGGGGACCTTGACGGATCCGGGGCCGTTGCGGACAAGGTCGCGGTGGACGAGCTTCATCGCCCCGGCCGCAGGATCGAGGTCTAGCGCGCGGCTTTGCGTCGACGGCGGCGTGCGAGGCGGGGGAGGCGCGGCGGAAGGCGAGTCGGCGAGGGATGGGAAAGTATCGACTTCGAGTACGAGAACGGGGCACCCGTGATTTGATCGGACGGAGCAGAACACGTATGGTACTACAAAGCGGTTTCTGCGAAATGTAATCATGGCTGGGCTTGCCTTTTATGACCAGCTTCGATATCTACGTGGGCCGGGCTCGGTGACCCCGCTGGCCCGCTGCAGTACCGCGAGCGATCCCCACCGGGAGCAGAATTTCGCTCGGCCAATGGAGGAGACGCAGAGTTGCAGACAGTCGCGGCGGCGCCGGTGCTACCCACCATGGCAGGCACGAAAGACCCTCCTCCTGTGACCTCATCTTCTTCTTCTTCCTCTTCCTGTTGCTTTGCTGCTGGTCTGAGTGGCGCCCGTTGATGTGGAAGAGGGGGAATTCGAGGCGCGGGGCGTCGTTGACGTCCACAGGCCGCGCACGCTGGCCCGCCGCCGCTCGCACCAAGCTTTTTGATGCCGCGGCTCGCGTCGACCTTTCGAGCTCCGCGCCGTCGAGGTCTTCTTCGAGCTCCAGGACCTTGCCGAGCCACGCCACCGCCTAGCTCGGCCAGACCTGGCGCCTCCTCGAGCTCTGCCGATCGATGCTGCCGGTGACCACCCCGTGCAAATCCGACCCTCCGGAGCTCAGGGAAGGAGAATGTGAGGGATTGTCTGCCGATGCTTTTAGCGTGGGAAGAAGGTGAAGAGCTGCAAGATTTTCACACTAATAGCTCCAACTGTGACGGAATGTTATTTTCAGATAATGTATCCTTCTTCTTTGATGGTATTTCGCGTGACGCAGCTCTTTTCCGGAAGTGACGTTCTTTCGATGAACTAATTTTCCCATAGTTTTCCGATTTCTATGTCGAATTCGGGTTGGAAGGTGAGAATTAGGATTTCGTGTTGGATTCAAGTTCGACTACTGTTCTTCGTATCATCCCGACCCACCCCCCGTCGATTCTAGAGGTGACGAGAGGATTCCCGTTCCGCCTAAACCGAAGAGGAGTCCGGCGCCGGCGAGTTGACAGATTAGGAGAAGAACAAAAGCCACGGTGAGCTCGCACCGACAGGAGGACTCCGGGGGTGGCCATTGAGAAGAAACCAAAGCCGCCGGACGTGGATAGGTTGGCGGACGGGGCCTTGGAGTATGGCGGCAAGCGATGGCAGTACGGGGCCGGTGCCTAATGAGAGGGAGAAGACTCAGGCGGCGGCGACGGAATTGGTGGGCGGGAGCAACACAGGCACCGAGGAGAAGCAGCAGAGGAACACGCTGGCAGCCGCAGCAGGAGAGGGCTTCAGTTCCTTACCTGCTGCACCCATTACCAGCACCCCGCCGCTACCTCCTCGCTGCCAGCCACTCCCCTCGTCTGGCAAGCGGAGGAGGATCTCCAAGGTTGCTGCAAAAGGTCACCTTCTTCTCAACTCAAAACTTAAAACTTTTCCTACTGCACAAGTGCACAACTAGTCTTTGCTGCATCTTTTTCCACCTTTCCATAGATCCTCGTAGAAATCTTCCTACTGTGGTGAAGCCCAAAGACCCATATACTGCCGAGAGTGTCTCCAGCCCAAGAGAAAAGGCACTTATCCGGGAAGCGGCACGCTCAGTCGTTAGCGTCTCCGCCATTGCACACGGTAAAATTGGTTGATGAACATGAACCTGATTTTTTTTTAGAAAAGGGAATAATTTCCGGCCTCTGCGACCGCACACAGCCAACATGAACCTGATTTAATCTTCCTATATGCTGATGATAACGCCCACATCTGTTTGCAGATGGGAAGTTCATTAACCAATGCACTGGCATCTGCATCGGTTGGAAGGAGACCAAGAAGTGTGCTAGAATATTAACTAGTTCTGGAGTTGTATGTACACTTGATCCCAAATTTAAGGTACAGACAAAGCTTTCAATGTTAAATTTTGTGGAGCTTGCGTTAACTTTAGAAATTAGGTTTAAGGACAAGTTATCAGTAACTTTGTGAGCTGCAGAATGGAAGATATGTGCTTCTACTTAATTTATTCATTTTCGGCTATCACATTTCCCACATTTTTTCGCCAATCCCTGACATCTCTTGCAAAACATCTACTAGTGCAATCCAACCAATGTTTATTACCTCTTCACATGTAGCCGCAACAAGGTTGCTACATTGTAGAGTTCATGTGTGTGTTTTTCAGATTTGTGTAATAGTGCTATGGGCTTGTTTATCTTTTCAGAATTTCTTTTTTCCCATGGTTCTTATCTGATTGGCTATTTTCTTGACCCTATTGCACAATACATCTAATGAAACCTCTTTTCTACCCTTTCAGCTACACATTTGCTTGCCAAATAGGGCCGCCGTAGAGGGATAACTCTTGTTCTTCAATCAGCATTATGATATTGCTTTATTGGAGATCTCGTCCTAGTCAGACTTACCTTTGCAGACCCCCTCTTTTGGATCTAACCCAAACTACGGTCAGGAGGTTTTCATGTTGGGTAGGGGCGAAGAGTCTAATCTGGTGGCTAGGCATGGGAAAATCTTGTGGTTTGAAGACCCAGATGATTTAGTGTGCAACTACCACATGTTTCTTAACTGTGAACCTCCTAAGGTACTAATAGCATTATTATTTCCCAGTATTGTATTCTTACTTCATCGCACAGTTTAGTTAATAGTATTTCTTTGATGTAGGGTGGCACTGGAGGACCGGTGATTGACAATGATGGCAATGTCGCTGGGATGGCATTTGATAATGGTGGCCCAAATCTTAGTATTCTTTCCATCTCCACCATCCTTACATACATTGAAATGTGGATGAAGTTCAGGTTCGTTAACTTTGCTCAATGTTGCGCTGATGTTATTACTTGCTTAATGTCTATAACATCTAAGTTAATTGGTTTTAAAATTCAACATAATTTTTTTTGAGTTGTAAGCAGTGTTTGTTCCAATTTGCCTTATGTGTATAGAATTTGCATTTTAACATTCTTTATTCACTGAGCTGAGCAATTTTCCCCTTGCCCCGTGTAGAAATATATGCTATTAGGTTTAATGAATCTATAAAAATGGGAGCCTGTACTAACGAAGTTTGAAAAGGTGGTTGACAATGTTGCTTCTAGATAGACTGGAAAATTGGCTAGTGACATTACTGTCATACAGCATGTACTAGCTTGGATCAGTTAGAACCCATATATCCGAATCATCAAGTATAATGGCATATGCTCAGACTTTGAGCAAGTTGCAATGTTATGTGCATAAACTTGGTATTAAGGGCAAACCTGTGATTAGCTTGGTTCACTTCAACAAACGTGGTCCATGAAGATTCATGGAGCTTGCCCAATCTGTCTCAAGAGCTAATTAATTTTCAAGTCGAATTTTAACACAAGGAACTAGAACGGCTGCCGCTTCATATAGACCTACCTTGTTTTGGACGGTATCTCCTTAAAGTTCAGGCAGCGGAATCCTTGGGAGAAAAGATAAAAACTCTTTTAATCGTATCCCCTTTTAAAATTATGACTCCATAGTCTTATATTGCAAATAATCATGTTTCATGCATAACTTAATTTAACAGGGTCTAGTATTTTAAGACAAACCGAATGTATCCTTGAACTTATGCTAATGCATCATTAAAGTGACATTGACATGGTCTTATGAAACTGCTGCATTTGGCTTCTTTGTGATAATTTTTTAGAGCTGATTGTTTGAATCCAACTTATTTCAGTTGTATTGCTCGCCCTGTACATGGTTTGAGCTTGAGAACAGTGGAGCTGCTGGACGTGTCACTCCAGGAGGTGATCTCTCTTGATCACAACATCAACAATGGGTACATTGTAGACAGGGTATGACTCTTCTGTTCAGTGTGTATTGAGCTCTATTGAGACTATGATACAGGAACATTGTAATTCCTTTGAGAGTTTGACCTATGTAGGTAGATATTGGTTCTACTGCTGAGAAGCTTGGCATTAGATATGGAGATGTGATTGTCTCGTTTGACGGGCTGCGTGTCCAAACTCTACCTCAGGTGAAAATTATATATATCTAATATTATTGGTTGTTTTCAACTTAAAAATATAACTATGGCTGATGAGATCAAATTTTGTCTGCAGTTGGAAGATTATCTTCTTTCACTTGGTTGGGGATTCTTGCAAGGAAACACTGATTCAAGCTCCACCGTGGATCTCAAGGTTTGTTTGATGTTTGTGTTCCTTTGGTTCTTATAGCTTGAAGTTTATGATCTCCTTGAACGTGGTACAAGAAGCATCGCCTTGCCTGTTGAATTATGTGGTGCTTCGGCATGAGAAAACAATATTTATAACTAACATATGTAAGCGTGCCCCCTGGCTGCCGAAGGCTGTGGGCGGGCATGCCGTCCGCCCATCCCTATGGGAGCCGGGCATGCCTACGCCATGGACGTCGCCTCATGGACTTCGATCAGATGCGCAGGGGGTGCTGGGAGTAGAGGGATTAGGGAGAAATAATGGGCGGAATCGGCATACAAGCACCGGATCTGCCCGTTTTGCCGGTCTTCATGGCGGCGGAGTGCTCCGGCGTGCCGGAAGCCCAGAATAGAAGGGGCGGTGGCACATGGTTGCTGGCCTAAGCGGCGGCTTTGTTTCAACGAAGAAGAGGAGAACGACGAGCGGAGGTGGATGATGGAAACATAAGCGAACCGTACGGGGAATGTGCGCAAACAATGGCACTCTACGTAGATGTTTGAAACATGATTTTTTTAACACATCTTCATGAACTCCACAAAATCCTTGAAATTGATCCTCCGATCCATGTTTTTTCGAAGCTGAGGTGTTTGGGAAGATTTGAGAGTGGAGCAGTCCCAAATAAGTCCTTATTTCCGAGTTGCTATGAGTACACACAAGTGTGCGTGTTTTCGCGCAACGAGGGTAGTAGTCTCTCCAATCTCTTCTCTAATATGTGTATAGACACGCACACATGTGTACGTGTAGTTATGTGCATCCTATGTGTACCTTAAAAGGACTTAGCCCGTAGATGCTCAATGAGATTCGTTTTGCTGGAAAATTGTTGCCAAGTATCATACATCATCACCAACAAACTAGAGATTTTCAATGTAAAACATAAGGTTCAGAATCATCAGAACGTCCAAAAGGAACAAGAAATGTGTAGTAGGTTATAGGTTGTTCTCTACTAGCCTTCTCTTTACATCTCCCGTGACAGAAAAGCACCAGCCATGCATGCCGCTCCATCACATATTCACATGTATCACTTGCCCTACACTACCCGAGCCTCTTCCTGATGACGCCCTCCACGGAACCGACGAACGCGAATGTGCCGACGACGAAGCAGAGGGCGCTGAATGCCTGGAGCGCGACCCAGCCGCGCGTCCACGGCGGGATCCCCCGCTGGACGCAGTACATCTCGACGGGGAGGTAGATGACGAGGGGCCAGAAGATGAGCGCGCCCAGCACGCCCAGCACCTCGTTGAAGTAGGGGAACAGCAGCGCCAGCCCCGTCGTGCTCGCCACGTACGCCGTCCGGAAGCACAGCCGCTGCAGGTTCAGCTTGTAGCTCGCCGCCGGCAGGCCCGGCACCCTCACGGCGTAGAACCTGTTCACGAACGCGCTGTTCGGGAACTTCGCCGTGAAGCAACGGTCGGCGAACGTGAAGATCTGCTGGCTAAACATCTGCAGAGATTTGAAAATCATTAGCATGGTTTCAACAAGCTCTCTGTCCAAGTCTCTGAAATAATCAAATAATTCTTAGCTTGCAGTGGTCAGTTTACCTGGTATCCACCTAGCAGGTGGAGCACGATGCAGGCATTGGCGAAGTCTATGAGCCAGTAGGGCTCGTAGAAGCCGAAGCCGGTGAGGAGGTTGCCCGGAGCGGCGTTGCCGAAGGCGGCGTACCCGAAGCAACCGACGCCGAGGTAGAAGAAGGTGGTCGCCAGGACCGCGATGACGTTGCCCTTCTGCATCGTCTCGCTCTCAGGTGGCGGTGATTTCAGAGTGTCCTGTGTGGATGGAGTTTCACCAAAAAGATGTTTCGTCGCTTTCAGTGAAATGGATAAAGGCAGCTCGATCCGTGTACCTGCTGAACAGTGATAAAGTTCAGGTTGTACCTACCTGTATTTCCAGTAGGACTAAGGTGTACGGGTAGGCGAACGCGATGTCGCCGATTGCTTGAGCCACTCGCCAAACTTTCTGCGCCGGCGTGCTCATCGGAACGCCGGCGATGCTTCCTTTGATCGTCCCATTTTCTGATACAAGATTGGCGTCCATGATTCAAGAGCTAATTTTCTGAATATGCTTCGTCAGCTCACTGGAATGGATCGATCAAGCACGTTACCTATGGTCTTGGCGAGTCCGAGGCCGAGCCCGATGGTGGCATAGGTGAAGGACATGATGGCGGCGACGACGGAGAGCCACGTCATGTTGTGGAAGTTGGGTATGAAGGACAGCACCAGCTGCGCTGCTCCGAACAGCAGCATGTAGAAGTGCTCGTCGTGTGCGTCGCAGGGGGCGCCGTGCCCTTCGTTGTGGTAGCAGTTGGCCCTCTTGATCGCCCTGCCACGAGGAGTTGTGCTTGTGACTCTCGGTAACGGGAACTATTTTGCCATGACTGAATAGTGGCTACCAACTGAAAATCCATGACAAAGATCAGAATCACCTGAGACAAGTCGCGGTAGTGATGGTGTAAGCAATTGCAGTCCCGTACAGGTTCAAGTACTGGAGCAAGCCACAGAGCCAGGTGCGCTTCTCCCCTGTACGTTTGGCTCATCAGTTGCCACAGAAAGATAGCAAAGCTTCCAGTAACCAAAGACTAAGATTTTTTTTTTGAACGGAAAGAAGAAAAGGGTCGTTTTGAAAAAAGTACTACTCGTGGCAGTAGCTAACAAAGATGTCGTGAAAAAAAGGCCACAGGATTTGATGATCTGAAAAGGGGCAGCAGCCAGCAGGTACCTAGGTGCGTCCTGACGGCATCCATGTAGGTGTAGTTCCTCTGCCTTTTCTCCAAGTCAGGGGATCTGTAGCAGTGGGACAGCAGGAAGGCCGAGATGTAGGTGACGAAGGCGAAGCAGACCATGGCGACGGGGCCGCCGACCCATCCCAGCTGCGCGACGCTCCACGAGAGCGCGAGCACGCCGCACCCGATCACGGCGGTGATGATGTGCGCGAAGCACGTCCATAGATTCCCTGACGACGAGCAGCAAGAACACACAAAGAAAACCAGAGGAAGGCAGCCATGGCCGCTGTCAGCACGAGTACTGCTACTACTACTAACGCGTGGCCAGCTGTAGGCAAGATGAGAGAAAACTTGTAGGTACCGGTGCGCGGGGTGTGGCCATCGTCGTCGAGCTCGGGGGCAGCGGCGAGCTCCAGGGAGTGGCTGCCGTCGTGAGCCATTGACCTGCTAGCGGTGTTCAGAGCTGCAGTGTTTGACTCATGGAAGGACTAGGGAGGGAGGAGGACGAGCATGAGCTACTGAGATAACTCGTCTCTGTCACCCAATTGGTGTGTGTGGTTTGGATAGAGGGAGAGACAAAGACCTTGCGCAGACTTTTGTCTCGTCTCGTCGACAAGCCGGGATCGCGCCCTGGTTTAAGTGCGAAAACGAGGCGAGCTGCCGGTCTTGCCTCTTCCAGGCCTCACTGACAAGTCCAAGCTGCCGCACAGCCTCTACACCCATGACGGGAAGTACATTTTATTCATGTGCAGATCAACTTACAGAAACCCTGTCATTTGCAGACAAAAAAAGAGGCTAACAAGGGGACCTAGCCGGCCACATGCACTGTCAGAATCGTCCCTTTCTAGGAGACCCAAGTAGCTTGCACGAAACCGGAGATTTTTTTTTTCTCCCAGCCTCGAATTTGATTGATCGATCGATTGAGTTGTTTTCGAAGCTGTTTCGTGGATTACGCGTGCTATTACGATGATCACTGTCTCGGGTGACAAGTGATGTAGCTGCTGACAACATGACAGCGGAGCCCGTCGTTTCTTCCCCATTTTGTGTTGCTGATCCCGGCCTTCGCTGCCTGCCGCCTACCAGAAAGGAGAGTCATACAAAGAAGATGGGCTCAACAGATCGCCTTTCAGATGAGGATGACGGGGTTAGCATGGTACTCCTCTTAGCTTTCAACACGGTCACGTGATTGCTCTCCCCCCAATCATAAATCCATGGACAGAGACAAGCAAACCCTGAATCATTGGCGACCTATCAGTGATACCCTCTTCCCTCTGCTAGAGGAGCCCCTCCATCGATGGCGATCTGTGGACCGACAAGAAAAGCTGGCAATGGCAAGCAACGAGCCAGGCGCAGGCAGGTGGTGTTCACGACGTACACCGCAAGAATTAGAAAATCTACTGTAAGGCGCAGGCAGGTGGTGTTCACGATCTGTGGACCGACAAGAAAAGCTGGCAATGGCAAGCAACGAGCCAGGCGCAGGCAAAGAAAATAAGACCCGCATCCTGACAACACAGGAGATCGTGAATCCAGGGAATCTCAGCTCATGCCAATATTTTGTTCGCGAAGAAGATATCAGGGTTACAAAGACACCTGCATACGTGTTGAAAGGCGCAAGCAATTAGTCTGACCGTTGATATGTCCCGACTGAATTGAACAGGGCCAGGTGTGCACAGTGTACTACTACCAGAATCATTTTAATTCCACAAACAGAACTGAACAGCTTAGATCATGTTTATGCTTAAAATAAACTGAAACTAGTAGCTAAACGGCGCGTTTTTTTAAGCTTCTTCTGACCACGCTTCTCTCCACAGCTTCTTATAGAGGCGCTTTTCTCATATTAGTGCAGCTTATTTGAGAAGCACTTCTCCCCACAGTGGTACCAAACAATGCCACATGGATGTTCAGTATTGAGTGGAGCATGCGTGGTTGTTGAGCTTGGAATAGAACTTAAGAAAGCTTAGGGGGTGTTTGGATCGAGGTGCTAAACTTTAGCAGGATCACATCAGATGTTCGGATGCTAATTAACTGATTAATTAGCCTTAATAGATTCATCTCGCGAATTAGACTCCATCTATGCAATTAGTTTTGTAATTAGACTATGTTTAATACTCCTAATTAGTATTCAAATATCTGATGTGATAGGTGCTAAAGTTTAGTGGTGGGTATCCATATACCTTTAGTGCAGGCTCCTGCCGAAAATTCTTCTTGTGGCTATCCACCGTGTTAATTGCTAAAGTTAGTAAGCAAGCAGAAGGCGTCAGAAAACTCTGCGCCCTCCTTTTTAATGAAGTACTATGAGCAGCTCACATGCATGGTTCGTTCCGTAAAAGAAAGCTTTGCACCTGCAAAGCGAACTACTTAATCCCGACTTGGGTCATTTTATTTCTCCCTCCATAGTTCAGTCAAGTTTGCCAGAAGATTCATCATACATCAGGGTAAAGTCACTGAAGCCCCCATTGTTAATCATTTGATCAATTGCTTTCCCGAAGGGTCTGCCTACTTACTTCCAGCTAATGTGTTTTAACACCCAATATTTTCTTTGCGTGGGATCGAGATCCAACAGGCCACAGTTTCTTTTACCTCGTGCCACTCCTTCCCCTATCCAAACTTCCCTCTGGCTGGCAGCTGACTTTTCATTTCTTGACGATGACGAGTTGCGCACAACACACACAGCCAAAAAGCACGTCCCTGCACACAATGCCTTCCCCAAGTAAAACTTAAATACAGAAATTGTTGACATGCTAATTCACACAGATAAATACTGTAATATCATCACCCAAAAGAATCATAGAAACACCAATGGCCAACAGAGAAGAAGATGATTGGCAGTTTACATGATCGAAGGCTCGTGTACATTAGTGAAGATCAAAACTTGTGGAAATCGCCTATGCATATGCAACTCCCGATGCAGATGTCTAGCACCAGAGTACATCTAGCTACAAAACTGGAGCTTGTGTTTAACGCAACACACTAAGGCCTACGGCGGCCCAAGTAAGTCTGGCAGGCCTGCTCGAGCTCCTTGCAGGAGTGCGCCTGGGCCAGCTCCATGATGCTCCGCACCGTGTCCTCCTTGATGAAGCGGCGCAATCGGCTGGCGCACATCCTCTTCATCCTCTCGATGAGGAACATGTCCGCGGCATCGAACAGCTCCCGCGTCATCGCGGCCTCGTCGCCACTGGCCTTGATCAGCTCCTCCGGCAGCTCGTCGTGGTAGATGTAGTAGAGCACGCCCTCGAACGCCTCCGGGGTCGTGTCCGAGATGGTAATGCACTGCATCCCCGCCTCCGCCCACCTCCCCTCGTCCCCGTGGCCGTAGAGCGCCGTCGCGAACCACTCGGACTGCGCCGCGACCACCAGCCCGTGCGCCTCGAAGACCGTGCCGCCCACGGAGAACTTGACGTCGAACGGCGCCCTGCCGCTCTTCAAGAACCGCATGGCGTTCGCCGCGAAGTCCGACTGGGGCGCCATCGCGGCGGCGGCGGCGGCGGCTCGGGCCTGGTTGCCGCCGCGGTTCTTCCGGCGGCTGTTCACGACCTCCACGGTGCAGCGCACCTTGATGGAGTCGCCGTGGAGGACGCCCAGGTCTGCGCCCTCGAGGGCCTCGCGGGTGACGAAGACGCGGAAGCCCCAGCAGTTGCAGTACCGGTCGAAGCTGCAGGGCCGGTCGGAGCGCCGCGCGTAGCCGACCGTGCCATCGGGCTTGAGGAGCTCGAAGGTGAACCGGGCGCGGACGGCGCGGCAATGCGGCTTGTAGAGCGTCTGCACGTATAAGGCGACGAACTGCGAGTTGGGGGTGTAGCCGTCGGGGTAGAATCGCACGTACCACGTGCGGCCGTCGACGGTGAAGTAGCGGGAGAGGATGGACTTGCCGGAGCCGATGCCTTTGGTCTGGCTGTACTGCCGGATCGTGAACTGGTGGGTGCCGGACACGGGGTCCAGCCCACCGCCGGCGTCGTCGTCGTCGGGCGCCGAGAGGCAGCAACCCATCGATCCGCTGACGTAGGGTTTCGTTCGTGTGGCTAGTTAGGGATGCTTGGATTGGTCACGCACGCCTCACGCGGATGATCCCTCCGTCCGTCGAGATCTCGTAACCAGTTATGGAACGGCGAAATCGTCGGCGGGATATCAACTACGATTACGCGTTATACAAATCGGTAAGAAATAGATCGAGTTGAATCCGACTCCGAGTGGTATACCGGGCTGTTTGGCAGCACTTTACTCTAGAAAAAATGGAAAAAATAATTCCACTCCACCAACTCTACAAAATATCCTGCTAAACACGTCCATCTTCCCAAACTCCAGTTTCAGAAAAAACGTGGAGCTAGGGGTCAGATCCACGTTTTTTTCATGGAGTATCTCAGGGGGTGCTCCAAAAACATCAGTTTCAGACTTCCTTGTGGAGTTGGGGTTATTTACCCACCATTACCACCAATTACTCAACTTACCGGTTCGTTTCTAAATTTTCTATCCCCACCCGTCGCCATTTCCTCTCTCTCTGCCGCTCAGCCTGTCAGACCACGTCGCCCCAAACCGCCAAACTGCGCTATCCCCGACCATCGTCGCCCGCTGCGACCGGCTCACCCCCGACCGCCGAACCACACCGCCCCCGACCGCCATCGCCCGCCGCTGCCAGCCCACCCCCGACCGCTAGACCTCACCGCACCCGCTCGTCGGACCTCACCGCCCCCGCCCACTGGGGCTGCGGGGCTGCGCCCTCCTGCCGATCGGAGCTGTGCCGCTATCATCGTGCTGCCCCGCCCGCCGGGGCCATGCCGCCCCCACCTGTTGGAGCCGTGCTGCCCCTGCCGACTAGAGCACGGTGCCATTGCAGCACTAGCCGGACGGCGCGCCGGTGTCGAAAATTTGAGCTATTGGCAGAGAAGAATTATGCTAATGGCCACACTGATGCCGGCGTGCAGGCTGCCTGCCAGATTGGAGAGGAGGTCGTGGAGGAGATTGGAGAGGAGATCGTCGACAACTGAGGTCGCGTGCCGCTGCTGCTCGCCGGGCGTGGGGCCAGGCCGCCGCCGCGCAAAATGCCATGCGAAGGGCCGCTCCGGCGCGCGCAGGCTGACGCCCCTGCGCGAGATCGGGAGCAGAGGAAGAGAAGGGGAGAAAAGAGAAGAGAGAAAGGAAGAGGATGGGAGAAAAGAGAGACATACATGTGAGCCCATTCACAAAAGGGTAAAAAAGACTATTCACAACATATTCTCATGTTTCTGGAGCTGGAGCACAGTAATTAGCTAAATACATACAACAACTCCATATTTTCCTGGAGTTGGTGGAGTGGAGCTGCAAAAAGATGAAGTTGGTGGAGTGGAGTTATTTTTTATGGAGTGAAGTACTACCAAACATCCCATAAAAATACCGTAGTGATTCGTTTTTCATATGTTAAGGAATACACAATTGAATCCGAGTGGTATAAATGCCGCAGCGAATATGAATTTAAATTCGATATCTTCTCGGTGCTTAATAATTCATCGATATTGCAATTATTGTTTCTGTGTTTCACAGTGAATATTGTATGAAACATAGTGTTCATGTTGCGCTGGGAATTTCCTATCCCAGAGTCAAACAACGTAGTCATTTTTACATACTATTTTTCATGTTACAAATAGTAACCGCTAATGTTGCATAAGGTAATTTTTAATGTTTTGGACGTCCGAGTGCTAGCTAGTAGCTCTGATATCCCAGGGCTGCAGTCAACGGAAACTTGCACTATCTTGTGTGCTTCGTTCAAAAATAAAAAACTAGTTATTTCCACACATTCATGTTTACTTTAATTCAAAGGGCTTTTTCTAGAGAGATAACAAATTTATACTCCCTATGTTCCAAATTGTAGGTCGTTTTTAATACATAGTTTTTTCTATGCACTGTGCGTCTATATACATAATGATATCTATATATCTAGAAAAGTTAAAATGACATGCAATTTGAAATGAAGGAAGTGTTTACAAAATAGAATAGCAAATACGGCATTGGAGCACATTCAGGGATATTGGATTCAAGGGCTCAATTGAGTTTTTATATACTCCATTCGTCCTACAATATTGTAGGTTGTTTTAGCTTTTCTATGTTTAATAGATGTTTGTATACATCTAAATATAGTGTAAGTCGCCAAACGGAAGAAGTAGCTACAAAATTGGAGCCGGATGGAGGGCCCCGGCATCACTACATGTTCAACTCCTGCATCTGTCGGCATAACAGATGCCGAGCTGCTGCATCTCCTGCAACGGATCGCGTAGTCTGATTAGAAACGCCAGGCATCGTCCCTGCCCGATCAACAAATAAAACAGAACTACTTACTTGCCTGGAAACCGTATCACAAACTGTCCCGAGGAAAACAACAGAAAAATCAGCCCACAGCAAACAAGACAGCAAAATCAATCCTAGCCGTCCCAAATTTGAGTGAGAACATAACAAATATTTACCCGGTTGGTGATGTTTTTGATGCGAAGTGTATTTCAGACATGTTTCATCCGAACTCTGTTACATTTGCATAATGTACATGGACTAGAACTTGTCTCGCATACAGATTGGGACAAGCGCTCTTACCATATATGTCACATGGAAAGGACCTCACCCACACCGCTATTGAACTGCACCAATGGCGTCCAAAAGCTCTCCGCCGCGCCCAGCGGCCTCGCGCGGCCCCGTGATCACTCTGACGACGACGCGAGCCTTCACCTTCCCCAACTACTCCAAGGCGGCGCAGCTGCCGGCGGGAGAGGCGCTGCGATCCAAGGCGTTCGACTTCCATGGCCGATCGTGGCGGGTCAAGCTGTACCCCACGGGCTTCACCCCCGCCACGCGGGACTTCGTCGCCGTCTTCGTCAAGTGCCGCACCCAGCCGTTCGACTTCTACGACGCCGTGGTCACGGTCAAAATCCTGGACAAGAAAGGCGAGGGCACCGTCTTCGACGACGCCACCGCCAAGACGACCGCGCTGGCGATAGGCGACAGCGTGTTCAGCAAGGGCTACGTCGAGTTCGCCAGGAGGCGGGAGGTGGCGGCGGCGTGCGTCCGCGACGACGACAGCATCATTGTCAGGTGCACCCTGCTCATCGACGCCGAGGTGGTGGCGAAGCCGCCGTTGGTGCTCCCGTGGAGACGCACGGCCAAGGCTGACGATGGCGGCGGCATGGTCGTCCCTACGCCATCGTGGATGAAAAGCTTTGCACTAGACTCCGCGACCGACACGGACGCGGCTTCGACGTCCACAGCCACCGGCGTGCCGGAGGTCGTGACCGGGTCCCATACGCTCACCATCAGCCAATTCTCGGAGAAGAAGGCGTTGCTTGCGTGCGGCGAGTGCCTGCGCTCCGCCCAGTTCCGGCTCGGCGGGAGCAACTGGTACATAAAGGTGTACCCCAACGGGCACGACGCCGGCAGCAAGGACAACGTGTCCTTCTTCCTCGCCCGCGGGAGGTCCGGCGAGCCGGAGACGACGGCCGAGTTCGCGTTCGAGTTGGCCAACTTCAAGGAGGCCGGCGGCAACAACAAGTCCGCCAAGGTGAGGGCGACGTTCGACAACAGCAACGCGAACAGCTCGGAGCACCTCGGCTTCCAGCGCGCGGCGGCGGAGCTCCAGTCTGCCCCGCAGATGCGCAGCGACCGCCTGATCGTCCGGTGCAAGCTCGGCGTGTTCAGGGGGAAGCCGCCGTGCCCGCTCCTCGCCGAGGCGCCGGCGATCGCCGCCCCGCCGGACACCCGGTCCTCGGACTTCCTCTGGCTCCTCAAAAGCCAGGAGGGGTCGGACGTCACGTACGCCGTCGGCGGCACCACCTTCCGCGCGCACTCGTGCATTCTCTCGGCGCGGTCGCCGGTGTTCCGGGAGGAGATGCGGGAGCTCGTCGACAACCCGGAGAAGTACCCATGGCGGTACATCAACGTCGAGGAGGAGGAGATGACGGCGCAGGCGTTCGAGGCGCTGCTGCACGTGGTGTACACGGACCAGCTGCCGGGCATGAGCTACGTGGATCCGACGGAGGAGACGGTGGAGGCCATGCTCTTCGCGGCGGAGAGGTACGGGGCGGAGAGGCTGAAGCTGCGGTGCGAACAGTGGCTCTGCTCGTTCGTGACCCCGCTCACGGTGGCGGACATCCTGTCGATGGCGGTCAGGTACGACCTCCGGCTGCTCGAGGACGCCTGCGTCAAGTACGCCACGCCGGACCACCTGTGGGAGCACGTCAAGGGGACAGAGGGGTTCAACCGGCTCAGGGCGAGCTGCCCCCACATCGTCCGAGAAATTGAGGGCAAGCAGAGGAAATACTAGTATTGGTCTTAAAAGTGTTTTTTTTTTCGCGAGAAAGTTGGTCTTACAATTTCTCGTAGTTAGTCAGGTAGTCCTGTTCAACTTAATGTGTTTTCTTGTATATAAACGTCCTTAGAAATTTTTCCTCAACAGCTTTGTTTATCTGTTACACAATTCGGCAATTTATTTTTCACGCACACCATATAAAACGTCATAGAAAAATGCCAACGTCATATATAAAAAGGAAGGTGCGAGTAATTGTTAGTTGGCTAGTTAGAAGTTGTTAGCTAAAAATTAGTTAAGTCTATTCAGATTAGCTGGATAGCCCTGTTGGGATCTAAACAAGCTTAAGACGGTGAGCAAATTGAACTTTTGTATATGGATATTCGGTAACATATATTCCCTAATGTAGGTTGTTTAAATTTTCGAGATATATAGATTTTGCTACGTATTAAGATAGAATTAAAAAAGCTAAATCAACCTATATTTTTGGAACGAAAGGAGGAGGAGCAGACCTACATTTTTGGAACGAACCTACATTTTTGGAACGAAGGAGGAGCAGATACGCTACGCTAGTAATATTGGGTCAAAATGCTGACACACGCACTGTCTCAACAAAACCCATAAGTTCGTCTGACATCGCGATCCATCCGTACCGGTACGCGCCGTTCACGTTGGACGGTGGACGGCGGCGACACGGAACAGGAACTTGCTTGGGGCGGAAGCCGGCGAATCCAGCGGCGACACGCGGTGATCCGCCCTCGATGTTCTCGAAGGATCAAGCTTGCAGGAGGTACAAGTCCGGAAGCCGCGAAAGCCATGTTCGCTCACGTGAAAAGAGCACCTCGGTCTCGCCGCTCGCACGGCACCTCATCCAAAAGCGAGAGCGAATACCCCGGTAACGCGAGGGCCTAGCCGCAAAAGCGCCGACGAGCGAGCAAGGAGTTTTCCACTAGAAATGTGCCAACCCCGTCGCCTCGTCCTCCCCCTTCCGCTTCCGCTCCTCCCAAATCTTGCCGCAAACCTGACGCGTTGGAGGGCCGATTCGCTGCTCCCAGCTGCTTGATCCGAGCGGGCTCGTCACCACAGCTGGTGATCTGCGGGGGATGGGGTACTTGAGCACGGTGATCGGCAACCCCACCGATGGATCGCCCGTCAGCGGCGGCGGCCTCAGGTGGTGACGATTCTCAGCACCGCTCTCTCACTCGCCCCATGGTTGTTGTTTGATTTGTGCTCTCTCTGCTCGAATTGTGACGTGGGCGCTTCAATTTGTAAATCTCCTTGGTGGTGTGGGCTCGTCTGTCTCAGCTTGGTTGCGATTATTTTCATAAATGTGACGTGTCGCATGTAGTTTTGGGATACGTTGCTTGATGCATCACACGAATTTGGCATAAACAATGGAGAGGGTTCCCTGGATGTTATGACCAAAACTGGTGTTTTAGTGTTTTAGCTCGAAACTGAACTGATCCTGTCAAAATGGAATGACCTAAGCTTTGTTACCTAAAAAAGCGAATCTGGTTGTAGCTATGTGATTATGTCTATCAATTCAGTAGGATATACGAATACACTTTCACAAGGAACAAGAGCTCACAAAGCCAAAGTATACATCAATGCTACAGACTAGCTAATACCTGAAAAAAACTAGGCTAAGGTCATCATGTTGGTCTTGAATAAATTTGAGCAGGAATGTATTATTCCAAATGAAAAAAATGGCATTTCAAGTGTGGATCAGATGTAGGGTTGATAACATAAGATAAGAGAATATTAAAGCATTCATATGCTCCATCAGTTCAGATCAATCAAGTTAATGGATAGTACTGTTAACATGCTTGGATGGCTTGTTGCTAGTATTGTTCTATAAATCTGACCTTGTCTCATCTTACCTATGAACTTATGTCAGCTTTCTGTGATGGTTCGTTTTAATATAGGACATTAGCTCATTGCTGTTGTAGCTCTACAAGGCAAGAATCTGTCCAGCTATAGCTTTTCAAAATACCTAACTGGGATCCCTTGAGTATTGTTCTTGTAGCTTGGCTTAGTAGTCCATTGCCATTATCCAAACATCAAACTAATGGAATATTATCATTTATATCTGTATTACCTATTTGCTTAGTATTTCTCATTTATTTTTCTGCCAGCCAGAATGGTAAATTTAGCTATGGCTATGCAAGCTCCCCTGGTAAAAGGGCTTCCATGGAAGACTTCTATGAAACAAAAATTGACTGTGTGGATGGTCAGATAGTTGGTCTTTTTGGAGTATTTGACGGTACGGGTTTATCTCAATTGAGAATGATTTATTTAGATAATTTGACCGTAATTTTCTTCTGTAGCTAGTTCTTTCTGACCCCATAGGGTTGGTTTATTTGTGTAGGTCATGGTGGTGCTAAAGTAGCAGAGTATGTGAAAGAAAACCTGTTCAGCCATCTTCTTAGGCATCCAAAGTTCATCAGTGATACCAAAGTCGCTATAGGTATTCTTTTGTCCCCTTTTCCACTGGCTTCAAAATGTGTGAGCACAATCAGGAGAGTTTGCACGGTGGTACTATTGCAGATGATGCTTATAAAAGCACCGACAGTGAATTCTTAGAATCTGACAGTAGTCAAAATCAGTGTGGATCGACTGCATCAACTGCTGTCCTTGTTGGTGATCGCCTCTTTGTCGCAAATGTTGGTGACTCTAGGGCCATCATATGCAGGGGAGGAAATGGTAATCAAAGACTTCACTGTGCCTCCTCTTCAAATACCCTTGTTGTTTTAACTTAATAGTTACCTGAGACAATTTGCTTTCCTCTAAAACTTCTTTAGTGAAAATAGTAGAACATAAAAACAAGGAACAATCTTCTGTGGTTTTCCATCAATCTACAAGTACAATAGTGCATTACATTACAGTTTTAGACTTTTACTTTTGTGATGCTCTTGATATTGGTTATTGGTAAGTAACTGGAGTATTGGACTTGTTAAGTAAGACCTTTTGTGATTATGGAAAAAGGATGGTGGTAGGATGCATGCCCTTTGCTTTATTCATGCATGCCTGTAGAATTTAGGTGATACCACAATAAGGTGTTTTTGGGAGGTATTTCCTAAGGTCTGAATTTTGACCTTGTTGTCTTATCTTGCAAAATGCATGCTTCTAAATTTTGGTTACAGTACAATATGATGTTTTTTGAGGAATTTCCTAAGGTCCGAATTTTGGCCTTGTTTGCCTTGTCTTGCTAAGCTAGGCAAATAGTCATTAAGTCTACGACCAAGATAAAACATGTCTTGAGTATGAGGAGTAATCTGCATCAGTTTCTCAGTGGTAACTGGTAACACCATTCTTAACCTGATGTGTTCTGCTGGATTTTGCAGCTGTTGCTGTTTCAAAAGATCACAAGCCTGATCAGACTGATGAGCGGCAACGCATTGAAGATGCTGGAGGTTTTGTGATGTGGGCAGGTATGTCAGTCACTGCATTCTCTTCATAGTTTCTTGGTGGGATATGGTTCTCCTCCTAATGACCATGCTTTGTTCTATAGGAACATGGCGTGTTGGTGGTGTACTTGCTGTTTCTCGTGCTTTTGGTGACAAACTCTTAAAGCAATATGTAGTTGTGGATCCGGAGATCCGAGTACGTAATCTCCGACATTTCAATATTTATTTTTTCACTTATTCTTCTCCCAAAATGCATAATATGTGGATAGGTATTCATCTTAATGCTATGCTCAGTTAGTAATAATAATATCCTAACTGGGATGTTATTATTTGCCACATCTAGTCGGCATTGTGCCATCTAGGTGTTTGGTGATAAATGTTTGTCATGGATGCTTTCTATCAATTTTGACTTTTGAGATCACACAAACATTCAGTAGAACTGTAGAAGTCATGTTATATCCTGAAGAAGTATTGTTTTCCTTAGTCGTGTTTTATCTCTATGATTTATACACTTGAAAATTTGATGAATGTGTTCTGTAATGCTTTGGTGGGTCATTAGGAGGAAGTTGTCGATGATACACTCGAGTTTCTCATCCTTGCAAGTGATGGGCTGTGGGATGTGGTCTCCAACGAGGTAATTTAAGGAAATGCAAAGCAGCAGAATACTTGATGGTCTCTTACTATATTCGTTGTGCTTGGTACCACCCCATTTACAATTCTTGTCACGCAGGAAGCTGTCGCCATGACCAGATCCATTCAGGACCCGGAAGAGGCTGCAAAGAAGCTCTTGCAAGAGGCCTACAAGAGGGAGAGCAGTGACAACATAACCTGTGTTGTCGTGCGCTTCTTGCATGGGCAAGGTAGTAGCGGATATGCCTAATAAGACAAAGAAGTAAAATTACTCTGTGCAGCCGTGTGCTATGATATACATGCGTTGATTGATGTTCCAAGGTTAAATGGGAAACGGTGAAGCTAGGATATGTGTATTCTGATGGGAGTTGCTGGGAAATTTGTGTACTTTGTTAGGTTAAACAATAAGTTTGCTGGCCGTCTTTCACTATAGTTTCGTTGCAGTGGATGCCGGATCTGATCGATAGTGTTGTATTGTTGTTGAAAAAAACATGCTATGTGGAGACTTTTGATCGTCTCCACCTGTTCCCTTTTGGAAGTGAATTGACGTGGACAATCTTTCAGTGCTCTTCTAATCTCCCTCCATTATTCCCTAGATGTGTTCTGTGCTTAGGCTGATTTTGTCTCGTGCTCCGTGTGTGTCGTGTCGCGCGCGCGTGTTGGTTAGAAAAGGAGGGTTGAGCTGGGTGCAGTTGCGGCGTCATCCCTCATCCGGCTAGCATCCCAAGCCTGCAATCAGTCATTGCAGGCTTTGTTTGGACAGCAAATTTTCATCTCAATCCTCACCCGTCCGACTGATTTTATGCACAGAGCAATGCAAGGCACATAGATGTTTTTGTTACAGAGCAAAAACATGCAAGCCACACAGATATTCTTTTTTTTTTGAAAACTGAACCACACAGATATGTAACGCTTGCTGAACTGCAAGATGCAACTCTGTTTATTTTTTTCCCTGATACAAGTAGAGCAGCGTGGTTTGTTCAGTCGCTAGTCGCTAGCTTCTCCACTGCTCCCTCCAACGACGTCGGACCACGCGTCCTCCGGTCTGATTTTCCACACTAGTCCATCAACCCATACCTCTGCACGGGCTAGCACTTTATTTTTATTATTAGAAGTTGTTGTTTAATTTTATTAGTAGCATCATAATAAGTTTCACACTATTTTGCAACGTGGACTGTAAATACAATATATTAATGAGCATTTGGTCATCATAATTGGGTAGAGAAATCAATATAATTTTAAGATTGTATTGCATACTATGCTCGAAAAATGATAAGTACAATTAACTTTATTTTTCTTGAAAGATCCACCACAATAAGAAGAAAATCTCGGTGTTTGTTGTCTTCTTGTTATAGTTTGTCCCCCAATGTAGCAGTTATCAAGACAATTTGAGTATATGGGTGTGCTGGAGGCCTGCCTTTTGGAATTGAACTGCATAAATATCTGCATTTAAAATGGCATCCGTTAGTTTATCATCTGTTAATGAATAATTACTAACTAAGAGTTGTTCAGATCATTACCTGTAACGGCTCCACCACAGTGTATTCTTTGTTTTATGTGTCTCATGATTTGCTTCATTTTTTCTTGAACCATGGTACGGTTGATGCCAGGTATCTCCGGTGATGCTTTCTGATCTTCTGCTTCTTCAATGGCGTTGCATATGAATGACACAAATAGGTTAGGGTATCCAACCAAATGACATGTCATCATAGCATAGCATGTTGGTAGTTTTTTTCCTTGTAATTTGTGCGCCCTTGAAAAGAAGATGGTAATATTATCCTCTTCCCAACCTGGCCAGCTCTTGTGTTGCTCGTTTCACCAGGAGCATCCTGTTCCGGTTCTTCCTATATTGCTCAACACATGTGTTAAATGGAATGGATTTAATCGATGCAATATGGAAAGAAGAAGTTATATGAAGAATTTAGGGTGTAATAGCGGAAGGAAAACGTATCTAAAGGATCTTGCATATTTCTGAATCTGAAAAAGAGCACACCTCCTTGAGTAGTTTTGTGCTAATCCTATCGAATACAGTAGTACAGATGATTTGGATTATCATTTAATATTGGAGTAGTTTCATATTAATCTAGGTTGGTCGGCTTCTATAGGCCTATAATTAATCCACGTGTTCTTTAGAGCATATAGAAAAGGGGAGGGTGATTGGTAGGTTACCTAGTTGATCTTTGCAACATCGTTGTAGCTCTGTAGGTTGGTGAGAGAAAGATGGTGATGCCGTCCAGATATTTGCAGAGGATGATCTTCCGTTGATTTGCCGTCAAATGCCGTCCGCAGTGAGGAGGCTTTTAGATGGATTCTATGGAACGTGGATGGGATTGGTTGTGTTCTCTTTAATAGGCGTGTGAGAACGGAAGAGATTTAGATTTAGATAGATATTTTTTTTCTGTTTGTTGGTTTAGAGATAGACATATTTTTTTTAAAAAAATTGCAATACATGTCATCGCTAGGGACTATTTGTTTTCCTGATTAAGTTAGGTTATTTAAGGGGCACGTATTATCTTGATAGATGGCTACATGGATTAAAAATTATGGATGGCCGGTGTTAATATAAGGTTGGTTATATTACAATTTTGTATTTCGCTTTAGAAGTTTAGTGAAATGCATTGGGTAATGCGTATCCTTTCGAGTCGGGTCCATGATGGTGGTGTTCATGAATTTTAAAAGGCCTTACCTACCTTAAATTATTTTCCATTAGTGTGTAGTCATGCTCGTTTTATCCTGACTTGATTTTTTTAATGAATTGAGGTTTCACGTTGTCAATATTTTGTAGGTTTATGGTGAATCAATAAAATATTGTATTGGAAGACATATTCACTGTGTGAATGCTCAGAAAATGTAAGGACTCTACCTGTCGACAGCCCACAGGAACTTGTCGCATTTAAAATAGAAAGAAAACAGCGTGCTGTACGGCTGTGTTTTCTACCTTTCCCCATTCATCAGATCACGGATAGGCATAGGTGAAGATAGCAGCGGCTGGTGCAGGTGTGCTCTGTGTTTTCTTGCCTAGTATCTGTCGTATGATTCACTAATCACCCGTCCTGATTGCCTACGATCAGCTGCCTCGTAGAGGTCGCTGGCACTCCTACCGATCAAAAGAGTCAGGTTTTCGCGAGATGCCGCTGGAGTCGTCGTTCTGATGGATTTCCGATTCGTCAGCAAGGATTCGCTTCACAGCTACTACCTTTCCTCTCTTCTATTCTTCTATATTATTCAATCGCAACCTAAGGTTTATACTGCATTATTGCTGAACTGGTAAATTTTTATGCCAATTTCTGCCAAAAGATTAGCCATGCATCTAGCAGCACGCCTTATTTTTCATACAAAAGAATGTATCATGTTAGAGTGCATGCTACATAGATTAAAATAGAAAAATAATATCTAATTTTTCTTACCTGTCATGGGCATCCTTAGTTCAGGAATAGGTAAATCTACAACTTTTGTTGCATTGGTTGACAATAGAGATAGAGAATACCCTAAGAAAATGTCAATTATTTATTTTCCTAGAAGGTTAGTTTGTTGAATGACTAATATTGAATAGCTCATATTTAATGAAGACTTACTACTAAATTTCCTCACAGTTGTAGATGTTATTGCGATGACATGGGATTTTGTCCTATCATCAACTTCCTCAACTTTGTCTCCCCAAAATCTAACTTTAACTTAATGTCACTACAAATTTAAAAGTGAAAAATAAATATTTTAAATATCTAACTACAAAATTAATTATTTGGAGGCTATAGAAGATATTTTTTAGTTCAACAGAAGTTTTGTAGCATGCATGTAAACGTTGAAAGTTTTGTAGTTGTTTTCTACGAAAGAAAAGAGAATTATTGAGCACAATATCAGGGATTTTGGTAAATTCGAAGTTTGTCCTTGTTTCTTCTAT
Organism: Setaria italica; assembly: GCF_000263155.2. Taxonomy (NCBI): domain Eukaryota; kingdom Viridiplantae; phylum Streptophyta; class Magnoliopsida; order Poales; family Poaceae; genus Setaria; species Setaria italica. The sequence continues at coordinate 1,468,173 of NC_028452.1, read as the reverse complement.
CGATCCAATGTGTGCTGCGACACCTATAACATCTATGAAACATAAATATAAATTATTATTAGATGGCCGTTGAATGGGTGGAAGTGTAAAAATTGTAAAGTCAGTAATGGTTTACCTGATAGGTACATGTCCACATTTATTCTTGCTGAAAGCATATCCGTGCTCATGACTTTGAAACTATACTTTGGAATGTCTTCAGTATCTTTGACCTTTTTTAGAGTAGTTGTGGGCAAGAAGCTGACTATCCTGTCATTTTCCAGATATTCTATGCTGCTGGTGTGATTCTGACATTTGCAATTATGTACACATTGCCTTCTTCAATCAATGGTTTGAACTTTTCCATATAGACCTTATTGATAACACCGTGCATCATGGTTCCCTAATTTTGCATCATCTTAATAATTTGTAAACCAAAAATTATACCAAAAATACAATCAAAGGTGATCAATAAGGATCATGTCAAGACTTAATTGTTCACCACTAGTGAGTAAGGTTGCATTCCACAATCTGGTTATCCTTGCCTTGATGTTCCACAATTCCTTTCCGGTCTAATTTCACTTAAGGTTTTGTTCACCATTGCAACTTGTTCAACTGCATAAAGCAAAATATGGTGATGGATCTAATTGAGCTATTTTTCTATACAAAAGACATGAACTACAAACATGGAATTTTTCTATACAGAAGTTATGGTACACAAACAACAATCAAGTAAAATATATTTAGATAGGAATAACAGTTTGAGAACAATGGTGAGAAGCAAGTCATCTATACCACGCACGCAGCAGGCCAAACAATAAACAAATGATTTAGCAGTAGTAACATATGCCATGAAAAATTAATCTAATTGTAGAGGGGGAATCAAACAAATTCCAAAAACAATGTCTCGCTGTGCGTTGATCTCTAGTGTAACCAATGGGTCTAAAAGGTTCCGCACAGCCATTCGATTCCTGGGCGTAGCACTTGAACATTGAATAGGAATAACAGTTCTAGAAGAATGCTCAAAGGCAAGTTGATCGTACCTTTCTGTTGAATAGCAGCAGGGCCTCGTTCTGTTGATGATGGAAGCAGTATACAAAAGAGAGCTCTCCTTTTATATATGCACGTACAACCCTATAGGATAGATTTTTTTTTTATAATTTAAATATGGGAGAGAGATTCAAGGCAAGAGATTACGTTATATCTGATAGGCAGGCATCTCTATATGCACGTACGTATTTAGTTTGTTAGTTGTATTAGCTAAAGATCCTTTTTAGGATAGATTCTTTTTATGATTTAAATATGGGAGAGAGATAATTAAGGGCAAGAGATTAATTACATTGCTGCATGTGACAGGCACATCAGGATAGTTAGAAGATTTTTTATTTGAAGCAAAGAGATTTATTATGTTAGATTGATCGGCAGATGGTTTAGATTTAATTTTCTATAGTGGCATATGTATGTCAGATGTGACCGGCAGATGATTTAGATTTAATTTTTCTATAGTGACATATGTGGGTAATTTAGACATAGATACGTGGGGTTAGTTTTGTTAATCATTTACAATAGCATTGGGTAATTTTAGAAACAAAGTACATCCAACGGCTATTAAAATCAATGATAATTACGGTACACTGAATTGATGACCGGATGTTTTGGTTTTTTGAAGGATTTCTCTCTTTCTTAGAGTGTCCACATTTCTAGGTGGCTTCATGTAGAGGCTTCTATAAATTTTCTCTTTTTTAAGCGTTACTAGGTGATTTCATGTGGAGGCTTCAAAAAAAATCTCTAATTAGTAATAGTAAGATAGGCGGCCTGCTAGTTGTGACGTTCCACACCAACTGCGCATGATTTTCCTTCAAAAGGAGTCTATCTGCGTCGCGGAACGCACCGTCAGCTCCCGCCCCGGCCCGGTCGGTCACCGTGAGGCCTCCAGTGCGTCCTACAACATCGATCCGGCAGGCCGGGAGCCGCTTCACCCGCCCGCTTATGTTGTCCAGGGTCAGGGCGGCCGTGTCCTCGCCTCCATGGCCGGGCCTTTCCCTGCGCTAGCGCTAGCATGACTTTGACGTGCATTGGTCTGCGCTCACCGGTGCTCGTGTTTGCCTGCGTCGGCGAACAACGAAACCATTTCCAGCAATCGAGCTCTCCTGGTTTCCGCATCATCAAATACATGTACTCCACGTATGGTTAACTGCTGGTTTCGAACCTTGTACATTTCTTTTTACTCCTACTTCTGGAACTATACAAATCGTGTTTTGCATCTGGTGATGGAATAATAGGCTTGGTCCATTGCAACTTTAGAAATTCCAAATAAATCTTAAAAGTCCATGTGAGTATGAGCGAGTGGTTGGAGTGGTGCAAACCTTTAGTCTCACATTGCTAGGGGAGAAGAAGGATGACCAACTAAATATGGAGGTTATCTCCACTCCTCCAAGCTATGTGTATGGGGAGAGAAGTAAAGCTCCATGCGCGCGTGCTCGCTCGCCACGCCACGCCCGGCGTGGCGTGGCATGGCGTGCGACACCTGCGTGAATGGTCCACCGAAATTCGGCCTCCAGCCCTTGCAGTTTTCTTTTGCCGTTTTATTTTCTTTGGTTAGTTGGCCTTCAAATCAGTGAGATATATGAAAGCCTAATCGGTTTAGATCATAATCGCGACGTGAGATCGTGGATTCTCCTATATATACGACGTATCGGCCTCTACCAAAAAGACATCTAATCGAGCTAGGGTTTTTGCCTCTTCTCGCTGCTGCGCCGCCACCGTAGTTTACTCCATCTCGAGCGCCGGCGTGCATCGGCGAACGAGAGAGCAGATCTCTGGAACCTCTTGCTCTTGTGATCCTGCACTGGGAGAGGGCAAATAAGGTTTTTGGGAAGCGCTCCGCGCGACTGCCCAGGGTTAGTTTGCTGCCGGCTTTCAAATAAATGAAAAGTGTTGGTCATGTGCATTGCTTTTCCATAAAGGAAAACTATGTGTTCAAATTGAGCTTTTACACATCTGAACATTGCGGACAATAGTTCGGAAAAGGGAGGAAATAAATTATTACCAAGAAAACTGAAAGAGAAACTTTCGACATCAGCGTTCTGAAACAAGAAAAACTGAACAGTCGTGCATCTGCAAGACGGCAAGAAAGAGGGAAAAGGTCTGATGGTGACACCTGACATGAAGAATTTGCTCAGCGAAAAACACAGAAGCTGCACAGTTTTCCATGCAAAAGAGCGAAAAAACGCTTAAAAATGGGAGGACGAAGATCGTGCAAAGCCAAGAATGATTTCTCATATTCTCACCAGCAATAAACTGATGGTATAGTTTTTTTTTTGAAATAAAACTGATGATAGAGTAATAGACAAAAGAAAGATGTAAGCATGGCATGGAGAACTCAGTACACATACGAATATGATCCTCAAGGCATTTGAGATGCCAGCATATTAGGTTCGGCGAGCGAGCCTTCGTTGTTTCCATCATTGTCCTCCGTCCAAGGGCCAAGCCCAAACAAATAAAGATGATCGTGGCCAACTAAACCAGCAACTAAACTTGAAGCGGAAAGCCCTAAAGGGGGAAAAAAAGGAAACTGGCACAGTAAAACCGGAATCATGATTCAAAAAACAAGAAGCGCAGAGACGAGATTTGAGAAGAAGAGAGGAACAGCTCTACGACGCATAGTCAGGAGACATGTAGCTCAGAAACAGAGAGTTCCCTAGTACTGCTGATAGACGACTTGAGGTCTTCATATAGCACTGCAAGCGACCAAAAGCATTCTTGGCGGCCAAGGCGTTGGGAGTAGGTGTAGGCGTGCTGACTGTACTCCTCCAACTTTGCAAAGAGCAAGCATGGGGAATAGGCCACCACAGTGATTTAACTATTCAATGAGCTAACAGTATGATTGCTAAAGTTCGAGTTCTTAGCATAAATGAATCAGCAATTTGGTACTAGTTTAGTGACTAATGGCGTGCCAGATCGCCTTTGAAGATCAGCTCGAGCTGCTACCTCAGACTAATTTATTCTCTAATTGATTTTAGTACGCTGCGTGCATCTTAGCGTCACGCTTTGGTGTAAAAGCCCATCATATCCTTCACTTTTTTTAGCTGCACGGCCCTCTTATTGTCACTTGTTTAGAGGATAGGGTGATTTTGGAGTTTTTTAAAAAAACTAAGTTTCAGGCCGGCCCAATGCATTCCAAGTTCCCAACCGACGCCTTGGGCTCTTGGCGTCATCATGCAAAGGCGCAAAGCTGATGAGAAAGCGTAATATACTCTCATACGCCAACGATACAGGCGTCACGTACTTCTCCATCAAACGTCTCCCAAGTCCCCACCGCGCACACGCGGCCTCCCAGTCCCAGGCTCCCAGCCGCCGCCGTGAACCGAAACGAACGCCATGAATCGGAGCGGGAAGAGGAAAAGGAGGAAGGAGCGCGGCGACGAAGCGGCCGACGACGACGCCTCTCCCTCCTCCGCCTCTTTCGACCGCCACGTCTTCCCCGTCCTTCTCGCCGCCGCCCAAACCACCAGCCAAAACCGCAACTCCTGCTCTCCTGCCGCACTCGCAGCCCGCCTCCTGCGTCGTGTGCTCTCCCGCCCGCGACAGATGCTCTCCCCTCTCCCGGACTCCCTGGTCGCGCTCCTCCCCCGCCTCCTCTCCACCAGGTAGGCGCAGCTCGAACTCCACGTTCCACCAATGCAATTTGCAGGAATGCCCTCCCTGCGCTTGTTTCTCTTAAATCCGTGCCCTTCTGATGCACTGTCACTGTGTGCTGCAATGTGGACTGCAGCTGCTCGTCTGTAGCGGCGCTGAGCTGCGAGGTGCTGGGCGCCGCGGCGTTGCGGTCCATGGAGGCCGGCGAGGTGCTGGCGTCCGACAGTTGCATCGCCAGCGGCTTGGCGAGGGCGCTGGGGAGTAGAAGCCAGCGAGTGACTGAGGCTGCCTGTAATTCTATAATGGATCTATCGGCGTCTTCAGTTGGTAGGGAGCGTCTTGCAGGCTCGCCTGTTCTGCCGAGGATATTGTGAGCATCTGTATCCCTGTATGAAGCACGTTTTGCTTACTGGTTTATATGAATTTACCCTATCAAATTCAACAAAAATAAAATCAAATTTTGATATCAAATCCTCGAATTGGTGCTCATGTGCTAGCTAGTTTTCCTACTGGCAGTTCTGTGTATGTGCAATTGCTACTAAACTAGGTTAAGAAAATCGTTTATATTGTTTATATTAACTGTAGCAACTTGAGCCATACTTTATATCAGAGGAATGTACTTCAATTGCATGATTTAGCCATGCTAGAAGAAGGCAAGTATCACAGTCTGTTTTAATTGGTGAAAGGGATGCTCCCTGTTTGTACTTTCTGAATTTCTTCAGCAAATGAAAAATGTGAAATTGACTTCCTGTAGGTATGTATTTTCTCAGGTGGAATCTATCCGTGAATTTGTCGATAGCAGGACCACCAAATACCCAAAAAGAGATACAGAAGCAAATAAAATCTTTTACTTGATCACTGACACAGTGGTGCTTCTGGTAAATTCCTGCAAACTTGATAAATTGCAGAGCATTCAGAAAGAGCTAGTAAGGACCGCTCTGTCTTTGTTACATAAAGTATGGAAGAAAGTCCAACTCTTGAGATCATCAGCTGATTGCAACAACGGGAAGAATCAACTTCAAAGTAGAGAATATGAGATTTGTAAAGCTATTTTTAGGCTTTCAATTGATCTTGCTTCTCCAACCTGCCTAGAGCCTGATGTGGTCAGGGAAAGTATTTTTGGCCAAACAGAGTCCAGCTTTGAAAACTTTGTCCTGGCCTACTGGGAAAGGTCACCAAATTTGTACAGGAGGAAACAAAACACTCGAAATGATGATCCTGTCTTTGCTGCCCTGCATAGTGCCTTTAATCTTGGTGCAGCACCTGATGCTATCATCGAATCATTCATGGAGGGGCTTGTTTCTTGTCCTGCTATTGCTTCTGATGAACTCGACATAAATTCATTTCTCCAAGAGGTTCATGATTCCTTGGGTGATGCCATAATGTACAGGCAAGACATTAGAGTCTTGAGAACACAAGACCTGAGTGACCAAACCTCAAGGGGATGTGTGATGGAGGAGCACTTTTTCGATGATGGAACAGTCTTCCTGGATGAAGATACATTCACCAAAAAATGCAAGCACTCATTCAAGAATGGTTATTCAATTGCGTTGCGTGGCATGGAGTTCCGGTTTGCAAAGGTTGCTGCTATAGCTTCTGCCCTGGCTGATCTATTTGGCCAACCTTCTGTAGGAGCCAACATATACTTCTCACCTGCAAGGTCTCAAGGCCTAGCCCGCCATTATGATGATCACTGTGTACTTGTTTGGCAGCTACTTGGTTGCAAGAAATGGATGATTTGGCCTAACCCAAAGCCACTTTTGCCTAGATTATATGAACCTTTTGACCCTTTAGATGGTACTTTAGAAGATAACAGTGGAAGGGTGGAGGTTTTACATGAAGGAGACATGATGTACATTCCTAGAGGCTATGTTCATGAGGCTCACACTGATGTTGGCGAACCTCAGATTAATGCACATGGTGGTTATTCACTCCATTTGACCCTTGCTATTGAGGTTGAACCACCCTTTGAGTAAGTATGTGTCGTATTTATGTAAAATTTTACCTTTGTGTGTCTAGTGTTTCTGCTCCTTAACATTACATTGTGTTGCAGGTGGGAAGGATTTGCACATATTGCCCTTCATTGTTGGGTGGAGAAGCAGAAGCTTGGAGGCTCTCAATTTGACAAGTCCAGTGCAAAAAAGGAAACTTCACTATTTGCTATTGTGTTGCATGTGGCCATCAGGTTGCTCTCCAGCAATGATCCTATTTTCAGGAAGGCATGCATGGTTGCAGCAAAGCTTCCATCACCCAGTGCCTGTGCAACGGCTCACTTGAAGGCCCTTAGAAGTAGCCAGAGATCAACTTTTGATGAGATAATCAGGAACATCGAGAAGAATTGCAGCTTCAAGGAAGCACTGGAAAGCATCAAGTTGGCTGTGCAAGAGAAAAACGATGAACACTTCCAATGGATGAGCTGGCTTCGGCACTTGCCACAAGAAGGAGACGCAGACCTCAGAATCGATTTCTGTAATATCTTGGAGGCCCTTGAAGAGCTTGTTGAGGCGTTCAGCTCTGACCCTGAGCAAGCCTTGGTTGGCTTCACCGGCTTCAAGTCAAGGTTCTGCAGGTGCGTCGTGTACGAGTACGAGGACGCGTGCGGGAGCTTCGAAACGTTGCTTCAGATGTACAGAACAACCAGGAATCAGTACATGAGGGGAATGCTGGCGTTGCACGGGGCACACGTGAGCTGAGGATGTAGCGGAGAATCCCCTTGACAGAAAAGTTTCTAGTGGTGGTGACCTAGTCATTTTTTTTCCTAGCGAGAAAAACCTACCTAACCAGACACTTGTACTGTTTTGTACCACACACAATCATTTCGTGATGCTTAAGCTTCACTGCTGGCCAGATTAGCTCAGCTTATCGGCATTGTTTTGTCACCCAGTACTCAGTTCATCACATGTGTGCCCTGCGCAGCGCTGGACGTTTCTTCCGTCTCAGGGGGTGTTTGGGAACACCCTATTAAAGTTTAACACCTGTCACATCGAATGTTTGGATACTAATTAGGAGTACTAAACATAAGCTAATTACAAAACTAATTGCATAGATAGAGTATAATTCGCGAGACGAATCTATTAAGCCTAATTAGTCCATGATTTGACAATATGGTGCTACAGTAACCATTTGCTAATGATGGATTAATTAGGCTTAATAGATTCGTCTCGCGAATTAGCACAAGGTTCTGCAATTAATTTTATAATTAGCTCATGTTTAGTTCTCCTAATTAGCATCCGAACATCCGATATGACACTGTTAAAGTTTAGCACCTCGTATCCAAACAGCCCCTCACCTGAACACCTCTGAATTCAGTATTCACATGTTGCCAGTAAAGAATCCCCAGTGGTGTGGCACTGACTTGAGATCTCTGCTGAAATGGCCACTTGTGCCTACCACAGTGCAGCAGCCGAATAGCGAGCGCCACGGTGCGGATGGGATTGCAATTGGCCGTCTCCGACACCTGCCACGGCGGATCGAATCAACGGGCGCCGCTTGCTGCTGCAAAACAAGCAACCAAGAAGATGACGATCCTGAACCGCTGATCTCGCCTCCACTCCAATTATTGGCCTCTCCGGTCAGAGGTTCCGCTGGATCGCATATTGTATTCACAGATTACACTGCGTCAATGCCGATCGATCAATCTTAATTCTTAACGCATAAACAACGCTGCGTTTCGTGAGAGGTCAAGAGCGCCGACGTGACAAGGAGAGCCATGGATTTTATCCGGATTTGTGATGGAGGGCCTCGGCTCGGCTCGGCTCGGCTCGGGCGGTGCCAGTGCCATCGTGCTGCTGCTGCCCCTGATGCTCGCAAGGGCCAGGAATCTCTCGTCCACCCAACAAAAGCCCTATCCCCTCAGCGAAAAGCCAGATGCAGTTGCCGCCGCGTCCACTGGATCCGAAATATTTATACGGCCCGACCCCGAAATTCCGAGACGCCCTCTTCCCTCTCTCGCATCGTCTTCATCTCGTCTCCATCCTCCCAAAGGCGCAGGTGAGTCGGTGCAATGCACGCACGCCGCCATCTCTTCTCTCTGCTGCATTTGGGTTTGGTTGGTTGGTGGTGACGGTGCGCTGCTTGTTTTTTATGAAGGTTTTGCGGGTGATTAAGCCGGGTGGTTGATCGGGAGGATGGCGCAGGCGGTGGTGCCGGCGATGCAGTGCCAGGTCGGAGCGAAGGCGGCCGTCCGGGCGAGGCCGGCGGCGGGCGCCGGGGGAAGGGTGTGGGGCGTCAGGAGGACCGGCCGCGGCACCTCGGGGTTCAAGGTCATGGCCATCAGCACAGCCAGCACCGGGGTGGTGCCGCGCCTCGAGCAGATGCTCAACTTGGACACCAAGCCCTACACCGACAAGATCATCGCCGAGTACATCTGGTACGCGCCTTACATTTCGCTGACTGATCGGTTCGCTGCAGCGCAGAGGGAACATTTTTTTTTTCTTCCCCACATGAGGAATAGCATTGGAACAGGACAAGGCCACACTTTCTGCAGGCCCGTGAACCGTCCGATTGGGATTTGAATAGTTAAGAATTGAGATGCAACTACACTAGCACGGGGACAACAGTGTGGATTTGCCTTTACTAGTTAAAATAGTATCGGAGCCACTAAAAGTTATGAAGCTGTTAGTCCAAAACATAAATTCTGATGCTTTGTGGGTGCTGATTCATCTCTGCTTTCCAGTTCCAGCACTTAAATAGTAGTGTACCACATACTCTTGTGAGTAAAATACTAAAATGCGGATCACACTACTGATGCAAAGTGTTAAAACTTAAAAGCTCTGTGTTGACGAATCTGCATCTTCCCCTTTTTTCGCATTGTGTAGGGTTGGAGGATCTGGAATCGACCTCAGAAGCAAATCAAGGGTAAGCATTCAACGTCACCACCACCATTATTTGCATCCCCTTTTGCGGACAATTACGAGGTGTTTAGGGAAATGAGCCAATGAGCACAGGGCACTCCTTTTGCTATTTGCATACCACTTTTACACACCAATACTCAAAATAGATCTTCATGCCCGCATCCCAGACAATTGAGAAGCCAGTGGAGGATCCCTCGGAACTACCAAAATGGAACTACGATGGATCAAGCACAGGGCAAGCTCCAGGAGAAGACAGTGAAGTCATTCTATAGTAAGGGGGAAATTACAGTAGATGTGTTCTTTTACAGGCAAAGCATTTTTTTACTGTACATTGCTGATATTTCTCTTTCTGTTCTCAGCCCCCAGGCTATTTTCAAGGACCCATTCCGAGGTGGCAACAACATTTTGGTACTTCCAATCCCAACTGAATCATCCCTTTCTATACATGCTTGTAGCCTTCTGTGCAATTCCACATAAATGTGAACAAAAGGGTTAAAAGAATAGCAGTTGCCAGTTAGAGTGGTATCATCTTTTCACCTTCAATTTTGATTGCCGCATATGCCCCTTCGAGTGGATGCCACATAATCACCTGCACCCATGGGCGAACGTACTGACCTTTGATTAGCATGTGCAAAACAGTCTGCTGATTAATATAAAATTTGGCTTCTCAGGTTATGTGTGATACCTACACACCAGCTGGGGAACCCATTCCTACTAACAAACGCCACAGGGCTGCACAAATTTTCAGCGACCCAAGGGTCGTTGAACAAGTGCCATGGTAATTATGACTTAATCACATGTACTCTGTAAATTCTAATACAAATCTTACTATCACGGAATGAGTTGAAAGTTGAAACACTTGCTGCATCCTTTTGCTTCCAGGTTTGGCATTGAGCAAGAGTACACTTTGCTTCAGAGAGATGTGAATTGGCCTCTTGGCTGGCCTGTTGGGGGCTACCCTGGTCCCCAGGTATTTTATTAAACAAGAAGAAAGTTGACTTGGTTTAACATGCCATAATAAAGTCACTTGTTGAAATACGTCTTGCATTGGCTTGATGAACACTATTTTGAAAAAAAAATGTTGTGTCAAAATATGGCAGGGTCCATACTACTGCGCCGTAGGAGCGGAGAAATCATTTGGCCGTGACATATCAGATGCTCACTACAAGGCATGCCTTTACGCTGGAATCAACATTAGTGGAACAAACGGGGAGGTCATGCCTGGTCAGGTATGGTTATGTTACTTCCATAGACACATGTAATTTGTTTTTTATTTTTTCTGAATCTCTATCTCCACCCCTCCCACACTGTTTAATTGACAGAACTTCATGATCCTTATCTGTGCAGTGGGAGTACCAAGTTGGACCTAGTGTTGGTATTGAAGCAGGAGACCACATATGGATTTCAAGATACCTTCTCGAGGTACTTCAAATAGTAATTAGATTTCCTGGTAGCGTGTCATTTCGGTTCTTTTCTTCTTCCTTATTATTGGAGCATATTTTTAAGAGTACATCAGCTTATCATAGTATAAAGCATTTATAGGTTTTAAGATATCTTTCTTGTGGTGAAAAACCGTAGTTCAGTGTATCTGTTTCGTTCAAAACACCTGAGGTTTGAAGCCCATGATTATGTCCTTAAGCTGATATCAATTTTAGCATCACTATAAGCACTTCTAAATAGTCCTACTCACCTTTATCAGAGAATCACGGAGCAAGCTGGAGTTGTGCTTACCCTTGATCCGAAACCAATTCCGGTATGTCCGTTAGTTACATATTTCAAGTTATTATAATGGATTAGAGTTAAAGGAAACTGAACATATATCCGCATCATATGGTGACAGGGTGACTGGAACGGAGCTGGCTGCCACACAAATTACAGGTTACAATCCTTTATGCTAATACTTATTTATCCTTCCCAATTAGCTCATGGTATGTTTTTTCATGTGTAGACAAAACATCAGAATGCCTATAGTACATTAGCATTATAGGTTAGCATATGCTGACTGCTGAGAGTTAAATAAAAACGTTTGTTCTTTATTCCAAAAAGGGAGTAAAAGTATCAGTAGGCCATTAATAAATTGTTGCCTAGTGTGAATGAGCCATATGAGTATTCACCTCAGTTAATTACTAACTTTCTGCATTATGAATTTTTCTCAATGTCCTTATTTGGGACTGACAGTCTGAAATCCTTGAAAATGTAGCACAAAGAGCATGCGTGAAGATGGAGGCTTTGAATTGATCAAGAAAGCAATCCTGAACCTTTCTCTGCGCCATGATTTGCATATTAGTGCATACGGAGAAGGAAATGAAAGAAGATTGACAGGGTTACACGAGACAGCTAGCATCGACACCTTCTCATGGGTATGGATGAAGCACCTTTCTTTATCTTTGCCAATCTACTGAATATTGTATATTTATAAGTTGCCAATGAAACATTTTCATTTATCAGGGTGTGGCAAACCGTGGCTGCTCTATTCGTGTGGGAAGAGATACCGAGGCCAAAGGAAAAGGTATGTTCTAGCAGTTTATGCTGAAATTACCTATAAATTCATATAAATACCACCTGGACATTGGACAAAGAGTCTAGGCCATGCAGAGTAGATAACTTCTCTTGCCTTTACATTGTCTTGCTAAGCTTGCAACTGAGGTCTTATGATCTTGACTGCACTCTATCCAAATGACCCTACACTTCAATGTTGCATTTTGTCTTTGAAATGTTTATAAATTTACTCGTTTAGTTTGAGGATGTAAATATGTCTTCTGTTAGCTCATGTATACATCCAGTTGGCCAATGCGTGCACCGAATAGAATGAAAAAAAAAGATACCATGCCACTAAATCCATATCTTATTGTACCATTCAGTATCCATGCATGTGAATTCAGTAGCTATGAAATTATAAAATGCAAAACTATTTCCCTTTTTCACCTCGGCCACTCTAACAGGTTACCTGGAAGACCGTCGCCCAGCATCAAACATGGACCCATACATCGTGACAGGGCTACTGGCAGAAACCACAATTCTTTGGGAGCCAACCCTTGAGGCGGAGGCTCTTGCCGCTAAGAAGTTGGCGCTCAAGGTATGAAAGACTTGAAGGATGCTCCAGGCGAATAAAACCGGTCCGCAACAAATTTGACTGTTGCCCATCGGTCTGCATCGTGTGATTCTGCTCGGCGCCAGTCTGTACAAATTTCCAGTTTCTGGACCCACAGGACACATTGTCTTTGATTAGTCTGTTACAGTAACCTTTTGCTTGAACACCACGTTTTGGACTTGGTCTGTACTCGACTCCATTTGGGATTGAATGATCCATTTGGGATTGAATGATGGACATTGAAATGCATTCCGCGCCATTTGGGACTGAATGATGGACATTGAAATACATTCCGCGAGTCTGGTTCTCCAGTTGTGCCTCAGTCAGTCTTAACGTGTGTCAGGTTCTGTTATGTTCTAAGACCTCCTTTGGCACGGCTCATCCCAAAACGGCTTCACCGGTGAAGCTCAAGCCGGTGAGCTAAAAAAACTAGCTTTCACCCGGCTTCTAGTTCATTTTAGTCTCGCCTTACAAAACGACTTCATGCTACATTGTCTCGATTTGCGTGAAATAGCCGTGCCAAAGAGGACCTAACTTGTAAAAGCTGAAACCGCACCGATGCCATTTGCTATTCGCCCTGCTTTGATCCACGTCCTCCTGAATCCGCCGCCTCGCCGTTCACCCAACTCGCGCCGTCCGAACAGGAACCGCCCAATCGCCCAACCACCCAGCCCCACGGCTGGCAATGGCATGTCGGCGTTTTTGGGGGGCATTTTTAACGATGATTTGATGCAGGACCGGCTCCCATTTCTACGTGCGGATTAGCTTATGAACACGTTCTACTGTGCACTTGTGAGACACATTTGATCAGAACCTACCAGCGAGATGCAAAGAACCCCATTCGCAGCAACGGAAGCAACGGATTCTATACAGCAGGGATATGGTCCCGCGATAAGCAGGACACGCGAAATTAAGAACATGATTAACTACAGTACATAGGGATAAAGGTTGTACACGGAGACGAACAGATTCCCTATGGTTTGGGGTGCCTGTGCTTGGGCTTGGGCGGGGACCCAGCGTGCATGGCCACCGCGCTGTAGTCCGCGCTGTAGATCAGCCCTTCCTCGGCGTCCGCACCCTTGTCCACCGTCCAGCCGGCCTTCGTCTCCGTTGGTTTCTTCACTTCCACGGCCAATTCCTGATCATGGATGGACAAGATGTATCATGAACTGCCAAGTTCTCTTACTGTTTATAATTGCTGATGATGAAGATATTAGCTGAACAAAACTGTTGTGTAGAAACAGGCAGCAGACAGCTGTTAGCTAGATTCAGCCTTCAGGTACTGAAGTTTTTCTTTGCCGCACAAGAAACAATGAAACTTCAACAGGTTCTTGGGGGACTGACCTCGGGCTGCTGCATCTTCCTGCTCAGATGCTCGTAATGGACTGCGCCTTTGCGGCCTAGAACTTGTGCTTGATCTCTCCCGAGGGAGGAAGTGAGAGATGATGAAGAAGCGCCTGAAAGAGTGGCGAGAAGAAGGCTCGAGACTAGTACTACACAGAGTAGCTTCTTCATACTGGTGGATTGGCAATGGCGATGATGGTTGGTGATGAAGAGGCCTCAATAAGAGAAGGAGAAGCCGCTCTGCTTGTCGCAGGCTCTTTCTTTCGTGGGTATAAATTGCTGACGGTTGCTGGGACAAAATGCACAATGGTACCTAGAGTTTGACATATTAGCGAAGCCGGCCTCGTTTAGAAAAGTTGCTAAAGGGTTTAGTTCACAAAGAAGAAGTATATGACATCCAGGCACCACTTTGCAAACAAGCCAAAACTGGAGGCATTATTAGCATAACGAGCTCTAGTTTGTGGACCATTACGTCACATGTGAGTGAGTAATTAAGCAATTGTGTTAGGAGTGTACAATTATTAGGTAGGGGCACGGGCAACCCCAAAGTTTGGCGATTTGCTCTAGGCCTTTTTTTTTTCTCTCTCTCTCTCTTCTTGCTCTCGTGAGATCCATCCCTACTAAATCTGACAAAAAAGAGGAGGACCCATCCCGCAACCTAAGCAACACGCTGCAGGCAGGACACACATGATGCTGCTCCATCAGTGCACTACCGTTTACCGACTGATGGGATGGGCATGGCCTCACCGTGACCCCCATGCTTCATGGTTTTTCTCATGCATGCATGCTGTGATGTTGTGAGTGGATGCATCATGCCTGTGAGATTCCTTGTCTTCTGTACGTATTACCATGCTGGGTGTGCATCTTCTGATAAGTGGTATCAAGATTACAGACCCTATGTTCCAGTAATTAATGAAGCTCCTTATTCTAAAAAGAAAAAGATTACAGACCCTATGCCAACAGAAGAGATACAATGACTGGTTGCAGAAGACTAATATTCAGATCAACGAAGAAGCAATGGCCCTCAAATCAAGACTGAAGTTTGAGCTAATTTGCAGGACCAGGCTGATAACCAACCACTAACCACTCTGATTTGGTCAGTGTCTAGTGCCGAGAAGGCAATTCCAAATGTGTATCTTTCTGTGGGGAAGTATGTGCGTTTCCATGTTAGCCTGTATTCTAAAGCCGAGGCATCTCATTAATATGTGCTTCCTGATTAGAGAGAGCAGCCTGCTGGTGTTAGCTAGAGATGGGGGGCTCGAGACAAGGAGGGGTCAAGCTCGGGGAGGTTTCTTTTATCAGACCTGTCGTTGTCGTCTCTTGTTAATAAGCGCTGTTGGTCACGGAGACGTCGAGTTCTATGGGGGTACCGACATGCCAACTAAAATAACATGCCAGCGACCAATATTACTCTTGTCTCTTGTGAAGGTGTGCCTAGTAGGTACAAGACTCGCAGCCCTAATTCATTTTTATCATTTGTGTTTTCGTTTGTTGCTCCTGATGATCAGAGTTGCTTTTTCACAACGGAATTGGAGTGATTGAAATGTTTGTCAACAGAAAACCGAGCCAACGGCCAGTGGGACGGTGGTACCAATCATGCGTGCTTAATTTGGGGGGATAGATACTTTAATCTATGGTCTTCTTATCCACTGTGCGTGTATTTGAATACTGGGTAGTTGTCTTGCGATACTACAAAATCGTGAGGGTTTACTCGAATGGTAGTCGTCTAGTACCTGGAGCGTCCGTCTGAACGGAACAGGGCCAGCCGGCCATAACTGACTTGGATGCGTCGCATTTTAATAGAGGCAACCGGCAACCCTTACGGCGAGCAGATTCGCTTGTCTCACCCCGTGGACACACCTGCCGTTCTTGCTCGCTCGCCTCTGCTCCTGGAGCACGTTTGCTTTGGAGGAGCGAGGGAGGGGGACCTGCTTTTTGACCAGCGAAAACATTTGATCCTAGCCCATGCGGTCATGCCGAGAACGTTTGGTCTGCTCCCCCCGGCGCGGATATATAGTGTGCCTCGGCCCCTTGGCCCATATGCGGTGCTCGCACCGCCACGGCGACGCAGCGGCGGGCGCGGCCGAAACCCGTCGGAACAGCGGGAATCATGCCGCTCCGCGCGTGTCGCGCTCTGTTCGTGCCGCACCTGCAGGCTGCAGGGGCTCGGGGTGCATGGCGTCCGGTGTCGCCGCTCTCGGCTCTCGCACGCCGCGCGCGCGCGCCTGCCGCAGGTCAATCGTAGGCCTCGCCCGGCTCGATCCGCGCGCGGTTTGGTTCCGCCGAGGTTTACGCGCTGTCGTCAGTCGCCCGTCAGCGCTTGCCTCGCGCGCGCCGGCAGCTGGCGCTTCCTCCTCACGCGCGCGTTGCGTCGTGCGCGCGGTTGTGCGGCTGCCACCGTCGGCCGTTCCCCGTTCGCCAATGAAATTATGAAAGGACATCCACGATAATTTCTACGGGGCTCCTAGCTAGCTAGGGAGGAGGAGGACTTGCGAAAAGGGAAGCACGTTTGGACGGCGCCGCAGTGGGGGATCAGGCGATCTGCTTGCTATTCAGCTCTAGTAGCTTCTCCTAGCTAGCACTGTTTCGGAACGTGAAGTGAAAAGCCGTTGCATGCACACGGTCGGAGCTCGAGCACGGAAGGGGAACAACGGCAGGCGAGGGGTCTGGCCAGAAGTCAAAAGAGAGAGGTGGCGTCTCTCAGTGCGTT
The DNA here is from genome assembly GCF_000263155.2 of Setaria italica. Lineage (NCBI taxonomy): Eukaryota > Viridiplantae > Streptophyta > Magnoliopsida > Poales > Poaceae > Setaria > Setaria italica. The sequence continues at coordinate 1,451,561 of NC_028452.1, read as the reverse complement.
CTTGACCCATGCGCATGCTCCGTACACCATACGTGCCGAAAGGGACATATATACGTGGCGACTGGCAGTACCGTATCGCGTAGCCAGGTAAGTTGACATCATGATTGTAAAAGTGGGCACCAGAGAATGAACTACACGGTGGAGCTACCCACCACAACCCACTTCCCACCACCGGCTGGGTAATTCCACAGGAGCTTTCATACAGCTCTGACAGTATGCGTGCACGCCTACCATATCAACATATCAACATAGGGGTGTTTGTTTCCTAGACTAAACTTTAGCCCCTATCACATTTGATGTTTGATACTGTAGAAGTATTAAATATGTATTAATTACAAAACTAATTGCATAGATGGAGGCTAATTCGAGAGACGAATCTATTAAGCCTAATTAATCCATAATTTGACAATGTGATGCTACAGTAACAATTTGCTAATGATGGATTAATTAGGCTTAATAGATTCATCTCGCGAATTAGCTTAGAACTTCTACAATTAGTTTTATAATTAACTTATATTTAGTCCTTCTAATATCCAAATATTCGACGTGACAACAATTAAACTTTTAGCCTAAGATCCAAACACGCTAGCGAGCAGTGAACGGTACGTGAAACAGCAGGTAGGTAGCTAGCTAGCAGTGGAACCCAACACCAACAATGCAGCAGCGGCGGACCGACAGTGATCCGACGTGGGCCTCCAAATATGATGTCGGCTCCAGCCCATGAGCGAAGGCCACACACGTGAAAACGTCATCCGCCCGCACAGCTAGCAAACAATTCCAGACCACACTAGCAAGACCTTCGCTTGTTGACGCGAAGCCACGCCGAAATCAAAAAGTGCCGCGCCCCTTCCGAGTCCTTTTTCCACGGACGCGAGTTCGCTTCTCCCCTCGCTGTTCCTGCCGTTACGTGGATGCCGGGCAACATGTGTGTTCCAGCCCTCTGCTCGGTTGCCGGTTGCCGTTGCCGCACTACCCCACGGTCGGTGGCGGTGCGTGGCTTTTCCGCGCTAGTCTCCGTCCCCATCATTCGCGCGCCATCACCGTGGTGGGATCACGATCGAGGAGCTGCGTGCAGAGGGGAGGGAGGGAGACGACTCCTTGACCTGGCCTTCACGACCGAGCGAGTGGCGGTGCATGGATGTGCTGCGCGCTCCCGTTCTGCGGCCATCCCCATGGGGAACTTTTGCCGGTGGCCACCTCTTCCACCAGACACGCCTCCGGAAAAAGGGTCTCCAGTGCCATCGACTCTGCACGAAATTCCTTTTTTTTTTACAGAACAATCAAATTTCATTCAACCTCGGATACGGTGATATCGCCGGTCACCGAGTCCTTAGGGTTGATTGTAACGAACTTGCTGGCTACAAAACTCATAGCTACGCGTTAGTAACTCTGAGTGATAAACCCCATTTGGATTGATTTGCGCTAACAATTTTTGGTAGTCTAAAGGAAGGTTCTCAATCATATGGTCACCGTCGGATCTCCATCCAGCGACCGATATCAGGTGGGCTTTCGGGGATCATTTACAGGCCCACCCAACAAGTTTCAGTTGACCAGGCCCACTAACGTTCAACCAACGTGTTTTTCCACTACTATTCCCTTCTTGATGGAGTACCATACTATACTGACAGCCACTACTATAAACTGTAGTTCTGTCAAGGTACTGTCATGGTCCTGTGTCTGGTTACGCTATAAAACAATGCCAGGAACTGCTCACCTGAATCTCCTAGATTTTGTACTCCCTCATTCGTTATTACGCGTATCCAAATCGTTCTGAACTCCTGATCACGCAGGCAGCAAACGACAACCGGGTAAAAGACAAGCAAGCAGATTAGCTGTAGATTTACATATTGATTGCGTACTGCAGACTTGGTCATAGAAATGGAAAAAAAAAGGCCGGAGGGCGGATTAAAACCTGGTCATTCGAGTGAAGGATCGGCCATAAAGGAGAGCCTTTAACCAAAAGATTTGCTAGGCCAGCAGGCCCCAAAGCAAATTAAAAGCAAGCAGAATGAGTGGCAGTGCTACCATAATTTGACAGCCAACTGCCGTCAGAACTATCATTTCCACTGCTGCCGCTGAGTAATCTTCATCGATCACGGCTAAAACCCTATCCAGGTTTGCGTGCATGGGGCCTTGATGTCCTTCTAAAGGATTAACAGAGTGTGGCGAACTCATTATTGTCCAGAACATAAGAATGATTTGAAAGTTCGATCGGCCACCATATCGTCCATAATTCCATACGGAGCTGATGGCTGATGGCTCGTACGACGTTCCTACAGCAGCTTAACGGAGCTGTAGCAGCTGACAGGACGTATAAGCTAGTGGTCTTGTTGAACCAGAACCACTACTGGATCGGGGTCAACGGATTATGGAAGCCACAGAATTCCAAGCACAAAAGTATTGCTCCGGCCACTAGGAACCACCAGTCCACTACCATTCTGTTGGATCGGGCAAGCTAACACAAGCCTAATAGCTGCTAGTCTGACCTAGCTCGATTCCACTCACGGCATGCATGGCACTATGGCAGGTAGCTAGACGATGAAGCTAGTACTTGCACAAAAGACGCCCTACAAATTTTCATCTGTACTGTACAGCAAGTGCCAGGTACAGGAGAGGAGACCCTGCACTGCACCAGTGCACCTGTGGCCAAAGAGTCGTAGGGCCCATCGACCAGAGCTCGATCTCTCTCGCGTCCGTCGTCCGTGCTTAGCCTACGTAGAGTAGGGCCAGGAGTCGTAGGTCTGCGTGGAGGTGGTTGGCCAGTGGCGACGACATGTCCTTGCTCCCATAGTCCCATCTAGCGAGTGTGTCCCGTACTGCCCAGCCTAGCTGCCCGAATGCCTGATAGAGATGTCTAGAGAGTAGAGAGAGAGCCGGAGAGAGGTGTGTACGCTGCAGAAAACAACCCGGAGAAGGAGGAGAGGGAAGATGCATGGTTTCCTCGACGAGCTCCCTCTCTTCCTCTGTCTTGTCGCTCTCGGCTCGTGCAAGCCCCTACCCCAGCTCCCATCTTTCGCTGACCGTTTCTTGTCCCTTGGTGCTTGGTTACTTATCGCTAAGCTCCAGTACTCGATCCTTGTACACAGCTAGCTAACATCTCACACTTTCTCGTCATTTGTTTCGAGCTCTTGCTCTACGTACACACTTTACACGTACTCTCTCTCATGTACTCGACCCATGCAATGCATGTGCTTCCCTCTCTCTCTCTCTCTCTCTCTCTCTCTCTCCTCGACCGTCAAGGCGTCAACCCTACAAACAAAACAAAACAAACTTGTGCCAGAAGCAAAATACTAAACCGGCCGGCCGGGGCGGCGGGCCGTGGTCGTAACGTAAACCCTGATCGATGTGTTCTCTCTCTCTTCTCTCTCCGTGTCTCCATTTATGAGCCATGATGCTGCATGCCTGTATCCCGTATTTATTGGCGCGCGTCTAAAAGGGCAGAGGGCGTGGCATGGGCAGCGTGGCGACTATACTATGGGGCACTGTCGAAAGGGGTTTTGACCGCGCGGATCACTCGTTTCATTCACAAGTTCTGGCGCGCGACAGTCACTCACTCGAGCCTCTGCATGACCAAATGGAACTACAGTTACCGCATTGACTACGCCTCCAAATACTGTGCTCGGCGAAGCAGCTGCTAATCCAGCACGTACAAGAACTGTGCAGCTAGCTGAGACCTGTAAGCATTGCATTTGGCTCCATAACCAATAACCTATGGAGCAGATTAGATCAGAGGATGGAATTGGGGTAACTTGTTGTGACATGTATTGTTGCTGCCCCAGTTTCACCGTGGTGTCAAGCTAAAGGAAAACGTGGGTGAAGCAAGCCAGCTTTCAAACCAAATGATCCACGGTCCTTGTGGGGGAACTGAACAGCAACGAAGCGGCCGGGTGTGTCACTCTGTGCGTTGGGCCCGTGCTCACCAAACTTTCCATCTCCTCCGCACCTTTTTGCTCTGTGACTGCAAAGTGGCCTGGGTGTGGGCGTTTCCTTCTCTCCCCCCGTCCTTCCTCTCTCTCTCTCTCTCTCTCTCTCTCTCTACCTCTTTCTCTCTCTTCCCCACGGCTGGGGCGCTGGGCTCGGCTGGGCTGGGCTGCTGAGGCGGACAGTGGCAGGGAGGCGCAGAGAATTGAAGATCCTTCAATGCGGTTTGGTGGCATCCCCCCACTGGCCCCTAGCTGCCCTCTGCGCCTTGCCTCTTCTCTCTGAGCGTGTGGAGCCCTGCAGAGGGAGGGAGGCATGGGCTGATGGGCGCGCGCCCCACACGGCCACACCACCTTCCCACCTACATAAAACCCTTTGCAGTTTTGCAGCAGCGAGAACCTCCAGCTACCTGCAGCTCCTCCCTCCGAGCCTTTACCCGCTTTGACTCCACTCCACAACTCTACTGTTGTCTCCACTGCATCCGGGCTCCGCTTCCTCCGGCCGCCCCCCCCTCTTCCCCTTCGTTTCATTCCCCCAACGCCTACCTAGCTCGATCCACACGTCAAAAGCCTTCATTCGCTTCCTAGCCAAGCCTGCCGCCTGCCGCCGTGCCATCGCGGGCGTCGCCGCCACCGGCCACGCCGAGCTTGCTTTGCGCGCGCGGCATGAGGGCGAGGCGGTGGTCTCGCGCGGCGGTGGTCGCGTGCTTAGTGCTCCTCGCTGCCGCGTGCGCCGCCGAGGCGCGCGCGGTGCCCGGCGCGGAGGGAGCCGGCGGAAAGGCTGCCGCGGCCCCCGACGGCGGGAGGCGGAGCGCGTTCGACGTCGTCGTCGTCGGCCTCGTCAGCATCGGGCTCGGCCGGCGGTGGCGCGCCGGTGGCGACGAGCTGGTCGACGAGGACAAGCGCCGCGTGCCCACGGGGCCCAACCCGCTGCACAATAGATGAGCACCGTACCTAGCTACTAGCTAGCTTCTTCTTAAGCTACAGCCATTACTAGCTACCGTGCGTGTCCTGCCGTGTGGCCGGCCGGCGCGTCCTTTGCCGTCAGCGGCCTGGCGCGCGAGCTGGTCTCGCTCGCACGCGCCCGTGCATGGCGAGGTGGAGGAGAAGAATGAGAAGGAGAAGAGAGGAGCGTGTAGTATTTTACTATTCCCTTCTGCTTCCCTTTCTTCTCTTTTTCCCTGCTCTTTTTTTTCTCTCTCTCGATTTCTTGTGGCTCCTTTTTTTTTTTTGCTTGTATTGATTGGCTTGCCAAGTGAACAGCAAGGCTATTCTGTTGATTGAAAGAGATAGAGATATGGGTATAGTGTTTCTTGTTTGATCTCCTTGTACATATTTTGTTATCGATTCTACATATTTGTTCGCCTGAATCCAGTCTCCAGGCCGCTGTGCAAAAATGTTTGAGCAATTTCCACTTCTCTTTCTTCCATTTTTTTGCTCTACATGAGCAAAGTGGATGGACTCGGTTGGGAACGCAGCCGCGCGTGGAAGAAGTCTATTTTTTTTTTGCTAGAAGAAAAAGGTGACGTGCAAAATTGTGGATTTCGTTTTCTCTTCACATAGCAAAAATTGTGGATTGAGGTATACGAAATCGTGAGTACTGACACCAGAAGGGAATGGATTGGAGGGAGTCTTCTCGATCAAGAGATCAAGACAAAGGTGATCTTTTCCCCCCCTTTCTAAAAGGTGGAGGTAAGTGGTGAACACATTGATCGACCACCTCCAATGGCAATTAATGCTCCTCCAAGTTAGGGGGTGTTTGGATACGAGGTGTTAAACTTTAACAGTGTCACATCGGATGTTCGGATACTAATTAGGTGCACTAAACATGAGCTAATTATAAAACTAATTGCAGAACCCTGTGCTAATTTGCGAGACGAATCTATTAAGCCTAATTAATCCATCATTAGCAAATGGTTACTGTAGCACCACATTGTCAAATCATGGACTAATTAGGCTTAATAGATTCGTCTCGCGAATTATACTCCATCTGTGCAATTAGTTTTGTAATTAACCTATGTTTAATACTCCTAATTAGCATCCAAACATCCGATGTGATAGGTGTTAAACTTTAACAGGGTGTTCCCAAACACCCCCTTAGCATACGTTTTTTTTCCTTAGACACTGATCTTAACCAACTGCGTCACTGCCTTCTTCTTTTTTGGGTTATTCCTTTCTTTATTGTTCCTCAATAAAAGATCAACAAACTATGCCTATTCATGACGAACATTCCGTACATGTACATTCCTGTCAAGTAAAAAAAATCCACGAAAAGTTCTTTATCTTTTTCTGATGCTTGCCCCCATGAAAAGGGTCCCAACAGATGGGAATGTGAAATTCATAAAGAAGGTTGAATTTGTATCACGAAGCTTATTAGCCAGTTCTGGTGGTACATGTAAGATTGTTAAATTACCTTTTTACTTTCACGGACAATAATTTTTGGGGACCTCGAATTTGCACTGGTCCAAGAAATAATTCTACTAACAAGCAAGAGCGAGTTGATCTCTCTTTTCCTTTCCCCTTTGAAACAAGATTCATGGCCCCGAGCATTGTAATAAGTTTTTCGTCGAATATACAAGAGAATTATGCATCTTTATATTAAGGTAGAGAAAAATTGGTAACACAACGCGTCTCATGAATGAGCGCCTTACACGACATGATGAACGATCTAGTAGCTCTAAGCTGGTCTTGAGCGCTGTAATAAGTAAAAGGTCTTAATTACAATATTGAGGTGTGCGCTAAATTTAAAATACGCATATAACTTACAACGCAGACAGATTAAAACTTGAACAGGCGATTGTCAACTTTCAACTCAACATTAGCTCTCAGGTAAATCGAAACTATATACAGCAATCATGTCTTGAACTTTCAATTCAAAACAAAGAAAGTACTGACTTTTTTTTTTTACTTTCAACCCAAAAAACAAACTCTAGCTGTAAACCTTTAACGTTACAGGTGAGATTTAATTTGAAAAGGAAAATCAATTCAAGTTTGCCCATTTCCAACTCGATCAAAACCCCATCTAAGAAATTTCAGTCCATGTCCAGATCACTATAGCTCATGTACGGTCAAGATTTGGTGGGGGAGGCCAGCACTAGCCGAATGGGGGCGAAGCTATTGTCTACTGGTTCTTAGGTAAGTGGTAGCTTCACGTGCAGAAAAAAATCAATAAGGACGTGGTATGGATGCAATTCCTTCCGAAAGGGACGTATGATCGCCGGGAGACGTAGCTAGTGTGATCCAGCAACATCCTATCTGCACCATGAAGTTTCTTTTTCGAGCTATAAAGTGTGCAACATCAACTGCGAAACTTTTTCCAGCAATGCAGATAAACTTATTACGAGACTGAAAATCTACCATCTGCAAAGTTTACGATGTAGACAAACAACTAATATCAGAAATGCAAAGTTTTCGCAATACACGAAAAGAGAGAGAGAAAAGAGAGATAGAAGCAAAAAAGTTAGCCGTGCCATCTGCGCAGATTCAGTTTACTGGCAAAAAGGATTTACGAGCAGGCAGAAGCTGGGTGTCCAATAACTACGGGATGTGATTTATCAATGGCAACATCCAGTGGCGTCGATCATTAGCTACTGCCGGTGGTAATGGTACTAGCCCTGATTACTGGAGCTCAGTAATTGCCCCCCGACCTGCGCGAGCAAGATCGATTCGCTGTCAGTGTTGACGACGCTGGACAAAGACGCGATCTTTCCCGTCGAGATCTGTCCCCCTGCCACCATTGCCGGACTTAATTCTCCGCGATGAACTGGCCGGACCGGGCCGATCAGATGCGATCACAATTATTTGCCGGCCGCGCCGTCGCCGTCGCCGTCCGTGTCCACGCTCACGCGCGCGCGGACCACCCGGCCGGTCTCTCTTGCCGTTGCCGTCGCGGTGTTACGTGCGAGAGCTCCCCCTCCAGCTCTCGAGACCCCCACGTAGCCTCCTGATGACTGTTCTTCCACAGGACCTCTTCCACAGGACCCCAATTATTGATAATCAGGAAAGGATCGATTGGTGTTGCAGATGCACGCATTGCTGTGCGATGGACGTGTTGGAAAATGACCTTGCTGAGATCGTCTGGGAGAAGACACAAGACCGGTCGCTGCGGCCGTATTCTCTTGGCATGGAATTGTCGCCACGTACAACGGTACAAGTACAGCACTGTTGGTTATTGATTGTAGGAGCCTAACATTAACTTTGTGAAATCTCTCATCAATCACCACAGATGGGAGTACCACGTACAACCTCCAGTACCATCAGTGTCGAGCAGAATTCCACACTTGATGCTGCTAGCTATTACTCCACTTAGGAGCACTGAATTTAGTCTGGGTGCCATCTGACAATGGCAAAAAGTTGTCGTATAGCAGTATTGCTAAATGAACTTTGCCCTAACTTTGATTTGCAGGATGCGGCGTATACGCGTTGGTACTTTGGTAGTGCGTAGGCCTCTGGTGCTGTTGCCTTGCAAGTGCCGTTGGACGAGGTACAGCACAGGGAATTTCATTTTGGAGGACATCATGATGCAGAGACGGAAACTTTGGCCTGCATCTCCCTGCGGATTTATTTCTCGCCGCTGCCATTTCCGGGGCTCTGCGGCGGACTGCGGGGGAGGAGGAAGGGTGGAAAGCGGCTTTCGGCGAGCGCCGCTGCCCTGCCCTGCTCAACTCCCATCCCAAGTTCCCAACTGGAAGGCCGGCCGGCCGGCCACAGACAGGGCGGGCCGGCCCGGAAGCCGCGGCACGTGACGGGCACACAAAACTACCTGCATCCCCCCTGCCACGCGCCCCGCTCCGAGTCAGTCAATACCCTTGATTGCCCTTGCCCCCGTCCGTTGCCGGGTTGCCTAGCCGTGTCGTGTTCGTGTCCCCATATGATCAGATGATCAGATCGATAGACAGATCAAAGTGAGCTCGAAAGAGATCTTCGAATTTCTCAGCCATGAAACATGGGTGTTACTGCTCGTAGTACCTCATGTTAGCGTCGTCTTGCACGGCGGCCGCTGCCATGCCGCCGATGGACCCGGAAGAGACGAGACGAGCATGATTACTACTACACTAGAGTACTAGTCTACTGCTACTAACTTGATGGGCATGCATGGCAGGTGCCAGGAGCTCATGGTGTTAAGAAGCAGGAAGAGGATCCAGCAGCAGAGGTGGGATCTCTGGGTCATTATCTTATCGGAACCGGGTGGCGATTAACGAGCTCCGTACGTACGGGGCCAGGGCCGTTAAGCCGGCCTGCCGCAGCGGCTAATTGGATCGCCCCCAGCCAGAGCCAGGTGTGTGCCCCAGCGCCCAGGGCTCTTTTTCAGGATTTCAGATTCAAACGATCTCGGCGCATTCAACTTCCCATGCCTGACTGCCACCATCAATGCGGTTACCCTCTCTTTTTAAGCAGGAAAAGGCAAAAAAATTTGGACGTGAGGAGTAAATGCTCGTTCTCTTTTGTCGTGCTACATTGCATTTGTCCAAAACAAAGGTGTCCTGTGTGTACGCTGAAAACTGTTTTTTTTGGGTAGCGTCAAAATGCAATTGACACATTGTACAAAAGATTTAAGCAATGAATTTAAGGGCTCGTTTGACAACTCGTTGTAGCTGAAACAGCTCCGGTTGTGATTTTTTCGGTGGAGTAGCTTCTCTGGTGGAGCTAAAGTCATTCTGAAAAGCGTTCGGCAAAACGACTTTTCTTGTATTTTTATGAATGGATGTAAAAGGTCAAATGTCATATATGCCCTTAGCTACGTAATTTGGATGTACCATGAGTTTATGTTTGCCCTTAATTATAATATGATTTGTCATATAAAATGAGAAAAAATAATGAATAGAAATTAGATTAACCAATAATGAATAGATTGCTATAATTCCCTTTTCTTCTCTTGTTTTTTTCATACATGGATGAAAGAGGTAAATGTCCTTGTACATGTGAATTTTATATTTTTCTTTAATATGTTATTTCATTTGAAAAAAATGATTAGTGAATATATGATTAAACAATAATTTCTCTTTTTCCTTTTCTTTTCTCTCTCTCCATTTTTTCTCCCCTTTTTTTCGTGCCTTGTCCATTCCTCACGGCCTCAAAACGTCCTCATCCTTTCTTCACGCCAGGCTCTGCTCCACCGCCGTCCCTGCTCCTCCTGGTCCACATGCCTAGGTGCTACTGCTGCTGCTAATTCGCCGCAGTCCCATTCTCCCAGCCGAGTGATGCTACTTCCCCTCAGCTGGGTGCTGCTATTGCTGTTTTGTCATCGCTGCCCACCACGACGCTGCACCGTACCTGACCCTCGCCCTCCTGCTCCATCACCAGCCGCGTGACGCATCCCCTCGCGCGCCTTGCTTCTTCCCCGCCGCGCTCTTTCTCCACCGCGCACCGCATCTCCACCGCCGCCGCCCTTCCCCGGGATGCACCGTTGACATGCGCTGCTCGGGCGGGGGTATTTTTGCCAAGATCTCGAGAGGTGGGGGTTGAAGCCACAGGGAGCCCCTTTTTTTGACTCCCTCTCCGTCGAAAGGCTCCAGAGAGCGGGATTTGTGGGAGCTTCCACGATGAAGTTGTTTTGAAGGTACCTTCCATCAGAAGTTGGAAAAGCCATCGATGAAACCTTATTTTGTTACAAGAACGGCCAGAGGCCAGCCCTCCCTGGTCCCTATCCTAGCTGGAGTACTAGTACCATTTATGCCTGTTCACTATCATTCCGTTGAGAAATTTTACCCGAGGGGGGTGAGATTCCCATTCAGAGCTTCGCAATATTTTCACTGTGCTCTGTGGAGTAGACCGGACGGTCTAGACTAGACCATAGGCAGACACTGGTCTGAGCTATAGGTTGGTTAATTTGGCAGAGTGTAGGTGAAGGCAGGTCAATGCCGAGGGGAGGCAATCAGAGGGAGAATGATTTTTTACTATTGATTTCCATCTGTATTTTTCTTTCCGGGTACGATTCATTTGATGCGTGTTGAGAGGATCGATGCGATGCGAGTGATTGCAAACTACAAAGACTGTCTCGGCGTCATGTCGTGCTGCTTCCTTGTAGCCTACTCAAATCCTCGGGAATTTCAGCCATCATTTCGGAGTTTGATGTAGTATTGACGGCACTTTCACATCATGAACAATCAGATCCCAGGAACAGGTGTTTGATATCAGCGGCTAAAGTTTAGCAAAACTCAGATTGGAGAAGAATAGGCCCGCGATTCCGTCATGTCATATCGATGTTCGGAAAGTTTAGTCATGTCATATCGATGTTCGGATACTAATTAAGAAGATTAAATATTAGCTAATTATAAAACTAACTGTAGAATTCCTAGACTAATTCGACGAATCTATTAAGCCTAATTAATCCATCATTAGCAAATGGTTACTATAGCACCACATTATCAAATCATGGACTAATTAGGCTTAATAGATTCATCTCACGAATTAGACTCCAGTGTAATTAGTTTTATAATTAAACTATACTTAATACTCTTATATACTTAATACTCTTAATTACTATCTAAACATTCGATATGACAGGGCTAAACTTTAGCTCCCCTGGAGCCAAACACCCCCTTAGGAAGAAAAGGAAAATTGAATTCGTTTTCCAAGCTTGGCAATCTTGTGGTATTTCTGAGATAGTCCAAAATATGAGTTGGACATTTCCTCGGTCCAAAAGTATTAGAGATCGTGTTGACATAAAACTCAAACATTAAACATCATACATGTACAAACAGGACTGTCATTTTACAGCATTTAATTTATTTGGTATGCAAATAAACAGGGGCGGAGCCAGAAAAAAATTATAGCTGGGCGACTTTTGTAGGGGTAAAACTAAACCAAAAAGTGGATCAAGAATTTATAAAAATGTTACCTTAAATTTGAATAGTTCTTGTGCCATATACATCGCAAAATACAAAAAAAAAATTAATGAACCGCATTCTTAGATGAAAATGTTGGGTATTCCAAAGAAATGTTGTATCAACTTTTTTGATCAACTAGTCTCATGAGAAATGTTGAGGCAGTTATAAATAGGTAAAGTAAAAGATGAATAAAAGAAACATAAATAGAAATAGAAAAGAAAAGGGAGAAAAAAAATGAGCCAACGTCATTAGGTCGGCACGTAGCTATCAGCTATGCAGGACCTGCAATCAGCGTCTACAAGCATTCACAAAGAAAACCTTCAGGACTCGATCCAGCTAGAGCTGATTTTTTTTTTATAACAGCTAGCGCTGATTTGTGTGGGCTAGAAGACCACAAAATGCTACGATTCTTGCGGCAATGTGGGCCGGCCCACGAAGAAAGGAAGAAGCAAGGTGCGGTGCGCTTCAGCACGTGATCTGGATTATTATCATCGGATTCATCGTCTCAATCTGGCGGTGTCGCCTGCAATGGCAGTCTAGGCGTCAGGCCTAGGAACGGAGGGGACAGCGAGAGGCAGGAGTTCGACAGGAAGAGGAAAGGGATTCCAGGCGAGCACGCCGCCGGTAGCTGGGGCGGCCGCCCCGCCCCGCCTACACGTGGCTCCGCAAATAAACGTTGCTTTTGGTTTACTGAGGTTCACCGAGGTGCACCTCTGAACTTCCTTGGTCTTTTTAGATAATAAAGAAATTATTCCAGGCTTTGCATGTCTAACTATTCACTATTCCAGTATCAGCTGATGACAGTGGTAGAAATTGCAACCAAACTGAAAGCCAACAAATAGCAAAGGTTCAAAGCAACTAAATCCAAAGCAAAAAGGTCAAGTACCAAGCCTATTAATAAGCTTCTTTTACCGGTAGTGGTGTTAGAGAGATGAGTTTGCTACCCTCCTTTGCACTTCACACAACATTTTCGAAAAATATCAAGTCATCCTCTTGACCAGTCCAGATTTATTATATAAAAAGATTCAATATTTTAGGGTGCTCATCAACTAATTTCAAAATACAGGTAAAAGAGTACATAATTTCTTTTTACGAAATACTATATTTTTATTTAATAATTAACAAGTTCATGTACAACTGTCTAGTTCAAATGTTGCTCATATCCACAAGGGAAGGCAATTAAACATTTCCAAATAGTCAAATTATTACATGAAACACCAACAAACTTTCGATTACGAACCGTGGAAAACAAAAACACCGAACAGTTAGCCTGATCGATGAACAAGGGATCACTTTGCGTAATACAGCGATGGATCAAGTCCATGGCCATGAAGAGTAAACTATTTGAACGAAACTGCAAATCTTTCGCTCTCATACTGTCGTAATATACAGCGCTCGTTATTCTTTTAGACTAGTGTTGCACGAGTTTGTACAAAACTAAGAGCGTGCACAAAAAGTGTCCTACAATAATGTGTCCGATTCACAGCACTTTTGTTGCTGAAACATGAGCTCCCTGAAAGTCTGAAACCCTGGATATGGAACAGTTCTTACCGGCATCGCACACCCACAATGCGCGTAATCTTGCTCGCATGGCATCCGTGCATCAGAAAAGTTGCGGCGTCACTATATGCCACAGCTCATGTCGTATGGCTTGTCGACCATGGGCGATGGCGTGTTGAGCCAGTAGGACGCCGACCGCATCTCCATCGCCGTGTCCGACGTGGCGTTCTTGTCCTTGAGGTTCTTCCTGTCAAGGAACGCCGGCTTCATCGGTGCGGGGATGGACTGATCGCTCTTCATTGTCAGCATCAGCACAACTTCCGACATCGCCGGCCGCAGGTTTGGGTATGCTTGCACGCACAGCAGCGCGATCTGGCACACCTGCTGGACCTCCTTCTCGTCGAACCCATCGGTCTGTATCTTCGGATCGACGAGCTCCAGGACCTTGGATTGCTCGTAGAGCCTCCATGCCTGAAATGTTCAGAGACGGGAATGATTCTTCAGACCAACATATGCATGTCTATCTCGTAGACTAGAATTGGAATCAGAAAGGAGTGTACATGTTCAGGAAGGTACTGCATTTCGTTTGGAAGTGAGAGATCCGTGTTCTTTCTGCTACTGATGATCTCGAGAACGAGCACGCCGAAGCTGTAGGTGTCAGCTTTCACCGTGAGCTCCCCTCTGATGGCGTATTCAGGCGCAGTGTAGCCACTGAAATAAATCAAAAATTGTTTCTAGGAGTTACAGTCTTGGCATGTACACTGTGACGCGAAAATGTGAAATGATGTCTTACAGTGTGCCAGCAAATGCAGTACTGAGGTACGTCTGATCCTCGGGGAAGAACCTGGCCAGTCCAAAATCACTGATCTTGGGCTGGAACTTGTCATCCAGGAGGATGTTGCTCGCTTTGATGTCGCGATGAACAATCCTCAGGTTCGACTCCTCGTGAAGGTACTGCAAGCCTCGTGCAATGCCGATGATGATCTGGTGCCTAGTTTTCCAGTTCAGAAACGGTGAGCCATCATCCCCTGCAAAAGTTGTGACAGTTATATGAAGCAAGCACTTCAGCAAGTCCGCGAGCAAGCTAAGCAGCAGTCTTTAATTCATCTATGGACGCGCTAAGATCTATTTAAGTATTATTACCAAATAATATCTTGTCCAAGCTTTTGTTCTTCATGAACTCGTAGACTAGCAACCGTTGGGATCCCTCACAGCAGCACCCAACCAGGCGAACGAGGTTCTTGTGCTGGATGCTTGTGATCATGTTCACTTCGACGAAGAATTCTGATTCACCCTGACCAGACTTGCCGACGCTGAGTTGCTTCACTGCAACTTTCCTACCGTCATCTAGTTTCCCCTGAACATTAGCATTTTAAATTGTATAATCACAAGTTGCCGAGTAATACAAATGAGGTATAAATTTCCATGTTTTCGCCTTAGAGATGTACCAAGTAAACAGGCCCAAAACCTCCTCTGCCAAGCTGGTTTTTCTGGTTGAAGTCCCTCGTGGCCTTCTTCAGTGCAGCATAGTCAAAGTAAGTAATGGTCCGGAGATTTCCACTCATATTGCCGCTGAAGTACTCAGGCACCTCTGTTATGCCCAAAAAAATTTGCAGAGCTATTAGAAACAAGTTATGAAAAGGAGTACAAGTTCATCCACAGTGAAAGGTCATGAGTTGCTCACCTGAAGCAGGGCTCCTTGGCCGCATCAATCTCCTCATGAGATCTGGTTTGAGGAACTTCCAGCAAATACCAAGAAGGATTATTATGACCACCACAAGAATGGCGATGAAGGCGAGGAAGACCGTCTTTGGCTCCGTAGATGCCATTGCTGTCCTTTATTTCTGCATATTTTTTCATGCAAATGTCAGCAGCAACCTCAGAATGCTAACAGCAACATTGTCAGAAGTTTTTTTTTGGCTAATCAGTTCATAAAATAGGCAGGCACAATTAACTAATTAAGCACCACCAACCCGGACTGAGTGAAAGGCTACACGGTAACTCCATTCAATATTTGTAAATTGTAAAGCAATGAAATGCTATGGTAAGTAGTACGCTTGACACATGGAGAACGGAATTGCAAATCCTGAGGGCCGTCCCAGTTTTGCCAATTAATTGGTTGCACAAAGTCATCAGCTACCATGAACTGACGAAATATTGCAAATCCTCCGAAGGCAATTGGAAAGGAGAGTAGATGAAGAGGAAAACATAAACAAAACGGCCGGCATGACTTTGTCAGCATTATTCTGCCAATTCGTGATCTCACAACTTGACAAAATGATGAAACAAGAGGACGACGTGGTCGTGCTCCTTATGTTCTGAATTCTCTACCGTAGTCTCTCTGAAAATTCCTCTCGGCCATACTACAGATTGCAGAACTACCTCTTCGAGTGAATTATCCTGAAAAATAGCAACAACATACACACCTTGCGCATGAACATGCACGCATGGCTCACCCACAAGCACACCCAGGCAAATTCTACCGGAGATGCCTCCAATGGCATCCTACTAGTTCTACTCGAGCAGTTGTAGTGCGTCCATACCTTGCACCGGATCAACCGGCGACGATCGCCGGACTTGCGTGCCTTTCCTCTTTCCCAGCCGCTACCGCACGCGCATCTCCCCGGCCGCCAGGCGTTGGCAACTCGTAACCCGTGTGAAGCGAGCGAGCGACGGAGACAGAGCAGGGGGAGGCTTCCAAAGCCGAGGCGACAGCATAGTTATCGTTTTCCCCGAGGGAGCTAGCTCGCGTGGCGTGTCCGATCCGTTCCGGCCAACGGGGCCAACGCGCTCGCCGCGTTGGCGCGCGCTGGCCCGGGCGCTGCTGGCACTGCCGGCCGCGCGAGCCAAAGCAGGTAGCAAGCTTGCGAGCAATAGGCTCCCCAATAGATTATCGGGCGGGCAATTCCTGGCGACAGCGACATTGATAGAGAAGTGCGGATTTTGGCGTGGAACACGTCCCCGGATTGACCGACTCATCAGCCAATCAGGCCCAGTGGAGGAGTGTGGAGCGGGACGGGGAAGAGGCCGTTGGAGTCGGCGCCCGGCGGCTGCTGTTCACGCGGCGTACGGGAAAGGTGGATAGGGCCCGGCACGTACGTGGGCACGTGGTACGGCGGTACGGGGAGGGGGCTGCTGCCGGGGAATCCAACGCCGCCGGGCTTAGGAAGGGGTCCGGGGCGCAGGGAAGCCAGGCGGCGGTGGCAGGTTGTGGGGCGGCGCGGCGAGAGAACCGGTGAGCCAGGGCCGGGACGGGGGCGGGTTGCGAGGCGGCGGCTCCTGCCGCCGGAGACGATGAAGGCGGCCGGCGGCTGGGACGAGCTCATCTTGGGCCGGAAATGGGCCTTCTGCGATGCACCTGCGACTTGACTGGCCCGCCAAAGTCATGGCAAAGAACATCGCAGAGGCCCACTAGAGAGGGTTTCGGCGATGATTAGCGGGCCCAGCTTTAGGCGTGCGACCTGCGAGAGAGAACGGAATGAGAATGATGCCCAGTCCTCCCGTTGTTTGGCATGGTCCCACCCGCCAGCCAGTGAGGCTGAGACCCAGGCACGAGGCACCCAAGCCGGAGAACCAAAAATCGCCAGGGCATTTCAAACCCCGAATCCCTCTCCGCGGATCAAATAAAATCAAACGCTACCTAGGGTTTCCACCTTTCCCCTCCCACGCCCCGCGCCGCCCACCCACCACCCATGGCCGCCGCCGCCGACGCGTCCGCCGAGGCCGCCGCCATCGCGCGGCGCCTGGCCTCCTGCAACGCCGGCGCCCGGGAGCGCACGGTCCGCTACCTCCTCTCCGACTTCCTCCCCGCCTCCGCCCCGCGCCTCTCCGCCTCCGATCTCCTCAAGCTCTGGAAGGGCCTCTTCTTCTGCTTCTGGCACGCCGACAAGCCGCTCTACCAGTCCTCCGTCGCCACGCGCCTCGCCTCCGCCGTATCCGCCGCGCCGTCCCCGGTCGACGGCGCCGCCTTCCTCGCCGCCTACCTCACCACGCTCCGCCGGGAGTGGGCCCACATCGACGTCCACCGCCTCGACAAGTTCTACCTCCTCAACCGCCGCTTCCTCCACCACGCCTTCCTGCTCCTCAATTCCAACTCCTTCGCCCCCGACGTCACCTCGCAGATCGTGTCCGTCCTGTCAGATAAGGCTCTGCTCCCGGAAGCTGACAACGTCGCTGCCGGCACCTCCCGGGGTCTTGGGTACCATGTTGCCGAGGCGTTCCTTGACGAGCTATTGCCTGTGCTTCCCGTAAGCTTGCAGACAATGGACGCCCTGTTGGCTCCGTTCTTCACTGTGTTGGAGAAGTCGTCCGATCGGGTGATGGTGAGTAAGGTGAAGGCTGGCGTATTTGACAGGTTTCTGGAGAGCGGCAATCAGTTGCTTGAGAAGGTGAAGAAAGGGGAGGAGGTGGAGAAGGGTAGCGCTGAGGAGAAGCTCGGGAAAGCTGGACTGTTGTTTGGATTCAGCAAGAGGTTCCTGGATATTGGGGCAAAGGCAGAGACTGTGCAATCGAACCGGAAGGTGGTCTTTGGGCTGAGGGATGCATTTGTGAAGGTGGAGAAGGGTTTGGAGCTGTCTGGTGTTGAGATTTCTGAGCCCAAATTTGAGGCTACTGAGGTGCCAGTGGTGCCAAATGCGGATTGCGGCATGGACTTGTGTGAGGAAAAGGCAGGAAAGAAGAAGAAAAAGGCCAAGAAGGCTGCATTGGCTGAAGGTGAGAAAGAGGAGGCCAAGCTTGTGAAGCTGGAGAGGAAGGTAAAGAAAGAGAAGAAGGAGAAGAAAGAGAAGAAGAAAAAGAAGGCAGTTGTTGTCGAAGACGGGCATGTTTCGGACCAGAGTATAGATGTTCCTGCAGAGGACCAGCAGATGGGTGATGGTACTGATGGGATAACAATTGATGGGACATTCCTGTCCAATCTCCAGAAGCAGTTTGAAAAGGCTGCGGCAGAAGCTGGTATGGTCAATAGTGGTGGCAGCTCAAGTGCTTCACAAGCAACGCCAGTTAATGGAAAAGTGGCAAAGAAGAGGAAGCGGTCGAAATCTGTTGATAGGTTGTCTGAAGCTTCTGATGCTGATGATGGTGGCGAAGGTAATCTTCTTACCCAGGACGGAGAGAAGAGTGGTAAGAAGGTGAGGTTCTCGATGAAGAATAATTTAGTTTGGAAACCTCACAATCCTTTGCCACCGCAGTGTCTGAGGCTGCCACCTTCAGCTACTCCAAGAGGAAGTGCACTAAAAAAGGGAGTTCAACCAGGGCCCATAAAAGAGACCCCTACACCTTCGAGGAAGGCTAAGCTGAAGGCAAAATCTGCGAAGAAGGTCTTGAAGAAGAAACCTTCATCTGCTGTGAAGCGCTTGCGGAAGTTGCAGAGCTTCTCAGCATGAGCTCTTCGATGTATGACGCAATGATGGTCATATGGCTGTGTCTTTTTTGTTCTGTTTTATCATTACTTAATTCTTGTTCACTTTGTAGGCTAGTCTTATACTGTGTTGACTGCTGCCATATCATATTTGATGGATTATTTAATGATTTGTCTTGTCATTGTGTGTTCATGGTAATCATGTGGTGATTGCAATGATAATAGTAGCTCTTATAATTTCTCTAGTACCAAGCAGTCTAATGGACCTCTTTCTGTTCTGATCTATCTGATCTCATGCTATCTCAGTTGAGACTTTCAGGTTAGTATAATATAGAGGTATGTAAATATTTGTTGCTTGCTTAGTTTGAATGAGCATGGCATTCTGTTAGTGGTGAAAACATGTTGATTTTTCTCCGTGAAGATCTGTTCCCAGTCAGAGAACATGTACTTATGCTACCAGTGTGTCATGATTTATGAAGAAATCCATGTGAATAGTCCTTGATAGGTTGGTACTCAATTTACCTTTTAGTTCACGCCACGATCAGTTGACGTATTGTGAGCTCCTTAGATTGTTTTTTGGGTATGGTTGTTGAGATTGTGGTTAGTGATGTAATTACCTTATCAGTTGACGTATTGTGAGAGTTTTACTGCCACTGTCCATAGTTTTGTTAAATTTGATGTACATTTAGCATAATTTGACCCTGCGATTCAGAAAGGAAAAAGTTCATTTTACTCCCGCACCTGTTTACTTTTGTCCACTTAACCCCCTAAGCAAAATTTAGGCTCACTTTACTCCCCCGAACTATTTCATTTGGTCCAATCTACCCCCTAATTAGATTTCTCTTTTTTATTTCTCCACGTACAAGTTGAGTTTTAATTTCATTTTTTGTCACTTGATTTATAACTTGATAATTTATGTTAGAAAAATACTTTAGAGATTTTTCATGATTATTTTTCATACAATTTTGTATATCTAAGATCAATTTTGTATTAAATATTCCTAACATATGAAAATAACCATGAAAAATTCTTAGTATAATTTTTTTACATAAGGCATCATATTTTGTATTTGCTCACAAAGTTTGAACTCAAAATTCAACTCATACATGGAGAAACAATTAAGAGAAATCTAATTAGGTGGTAGATTGGACCAAATGAAATAGTTCGGGGGAGTAAAGTGAGCCTAAATTTTGTTCGGGGGAGTTAAGCGGATAAAGTGAATAGGTGAGGGGAGTAAAATGAACTTTTTCCTTTCAGAAATTATCGGTAGACAGGAATGCAGACTATTTAATAGCCTGTCCTGATCTATGTTGCCAGAGCTTGGCATACTCACTAGTCACCAGAGTCCAGAGAATGGAAATGTATACAAGAGGAACTAACTTGTGGGGTTTTAATTTGAATTTTGTTATATTGTCCTCTTCAGAGCCCAGGATGTGCGTATTTAAGTCTTGCATTTTCAAGCTTCTTGCTGCTGAGTTTTATCTGCTTTATAATTTAATGATCGGATTGTGTTCAATACCCTTTGCCTAATATTGTGCTCGAATACCTTTTGATGTTTTGCTGATCACTATGCTCGTATTGTGCTCGAATACCTTTTGCTGTTGTTTGCTGATCACTATGCTCGTGTGTGGTGTGCCTGTATCAGAAATCCTGAATGTCGCACCTGTCTGCAATTTTGTCCAGCATCCACAACAGGCCAAACAACTCGGTTGTATCTTCTATGCCCGAATGGTGGGCACAGGCTGAGGGAAAAAGAGTGGTCTCGCAAATGAATGCGAACTTTTGTGATGAAAATGTTGTGCACAAGGTGCATTTAAACGAAATCTTACGGGTTTAGTGTTCTTTGTGACTTTATCAACGTACGGGTGGTCTTGTAAAATTTATTCGAAGTGGAATGGAATTTACTCCCAGGTGCTTTTGCAACTGGAGACAAAACTGGGGTTATATTCAGATAATTATAGCAACATTGTCTTCAAGATACAAGTGTTCACTGTACCTTCTTGTAAACCTATGATGAATGAACAACCAGAAGTCTGGAACAACGTGTGCAAAGAAAAAGTTACAGATTGCCAAGGAACAGATTTATCCCCAGAGAGCGTTATGCCTGATTGCCTCTAAAGTCTAAACCACGCTATGCAGTTCTGTCAGAAACGCTTCAAAAAAGCAAGCTCGGTATCAGTTCCATCTTCCATCATTTGGTAATACGATTTCCAAGGTTTTACTTCCGGGCTGTACAGGGCGGCAACACATTCTTCCCATAAGTAAATCTTTGGCCTTTAGATGTCCCGCCTAGCATCTCTTTTGCTTCATTCACGACCATTTAGGTCTGTAAATATTTAAACCACGCACCACGGCACCAGCAAACTGGTTCGTGGATATGGTCCATAACTTGGAGCAATGTGATCCTTTGTGCACAAGGCTCTCTAATATCGTACCTTCGGTGGCTAAAGGATGCGCACCATGCACGTACTCCATATGTTCATACATAGTGAATCCTTGCTAGCAAGGCTAGAAGGCCATTTCCTGAAGAATTTTCAGTGTTGTTTGATGTACCTACAATGGGAAAATATGGTCAAACCATGTCAATCAATACTGGAATACAAGTATCGATCATAAGTGATAAGTGAAATAATAAATCAGGAAGCAGCTCACCCATTCTAGATGTTGAGCTGTAATGCCAGATGTGTTGCTTGCATACACACCACCTAGGACCTTACAGATGTGGGAGAGATGGCAGACAGGGGAAAAAACACTGTCACGCTTAGGAAAGAGCCAACGTGTTTCATAAAATAAAAGATGAGAACAGTACCTTGGAAACAGTCTCCAGGAACATTCCAGGGCGGACTGGCCGTGGCTTGCGCCCTGATACACTTCCCTGAAGGTCATATAAGCATGTGCAGTGAATACTTCACTTAATGCGAATATGCTAATTGTTTTAGATACTAATGAGCCAAATTGAACTCAAACTCACCCTTCCAGATACTCCAGTTAGATGCTCCTGTTCAGAATGCGAATCAGCACTTGATTGTTCAACATTATCAGCACCTTCCCCTTTGCCATTCATAACATCCCTGATCATCCTCTCCAATGCCTTCCCAGGTTTAAGAGCAACGAGCTTGCTCAAAAAGTTCACCTGTCAATTAACGTGAAAAAAAACATTGTATATCATTGAATGATACAGTCCCTAAATCTTCAATAGTTAAAGAACATTTTTTATTGGCCACTAAGAAAACAGCCCTCCTTGTCTTCCTTCTACAGAAAAAATTTAAAGTTCTCCTTTCACTAGCCCAGAAGTCATAAGCCAATGGGCTTTGACTATAACTTTCTTGCCAATTTTTTAAAATTATAATGTCCCTGGATGATAGACACGACATCTGATATGCGGGCTCTATCACCAACCTGACTACAACCTGTCCAATCCCACTTTTCGCTCGTTGTACATTACACCACGTTTCAAGCATGCTCAACTCGTATTTGGCCAACAAACAAGAAAAGTAAAATGGTCATTCTGCCCTCTTAATGGACACCACTCATGTTTGAGCTCTGTAAGTAGGAAAAAGAGAAGAGAACAAAGCCATGCAAGGATTGATTCCTCACAGTAGTAAAACTGAATTTTCCTGTAGTTTTGCAACACACAAATTGCTGGATAATATTATAGTCACTGGGACAAACAGGGACCAGAAAATTGATGATGTCCCTTCCCGCTTTAAATCTCAACAACCATATATAAGTAATCTAAATACACTACTGGCCCTTGTAAAAGGATATTTTGCAACTAGTCACAGCACTACAAAGTTTCACCATGTGACATGAGGAATTCCAAGTTTAAAACATACCTCAGCCTCAGGGAGAGTAGTCAAACCACGATCATTTCTTTCATCTAACAGGCCACCTCCCATCATATTTCGAGCTTCTTCTCTTACTATAACTAGTCTTGCAAGAAGTTTTCGATCAGGAATGGTGTCCCTAGATTCCATTGACTGTAATATTAACCAAAAATGTTACAAGGTTGAGGAACATTCTTTGACATGGAGGGAATAATAATTAACTACTGCAAGAAGTTCTTTTTCCAAAGCTTATCAGCCTATTCTTATCATTTCCAAGAAGCACAGTGATAAGGAACGATGTGCACCTCTAGTACCCTGTCTCTTTTCCATTTGAGAGTTTTAAATATATTTTAGACTTTGCAATTCTAACTAGACATACTAGCATTCCAACTTCTTTTGAATAAACATGTTGTTTATGCTTTGGTACTCGCTTTGCATAGACAGGTTAACCAGAGCTGATATGTTTGAGCCAAGAGGCGTTATCTCTTAGCATTACTTACTTTGAACTTTAGGCCTAACCCTCTAACACACCACAGGACCTAGGCCACAAAGGCCACACCAAGGAGGCTGAGTTTAAAGTTCATTTCAGAATGTCATCATCAATGATGTAAAATAATGTAGCACATAGCATCAGGAGGTTGGAGCCAATGCTCAGTCCACCATCAATACTGCTGATTCAAAACATGTTCCATTGCAAAGAATGAGGTTATGAAAATATATTTGTACTCACGCTCTTCAAATTACCTCCAATAGATCATCTGCCTGGTTCGCAATGTCATTAAGATTTGCCCCAGGAATCTGGCACTTAAGACCTTTATCATTCTTAAAAACACCTCCACCAGCAGCTACACGGCGCAACAATTCATGCCTGCTCTCTTTCTTTTCAGTCTGGCAGAGAAGTCCAACAACCTGAACCTGTTTTACACCAGTCAGAAGTTAGTCAAGTTATGCATGCCCACTTCCACACACGCACTGGTAGGACCATGCACTTGAAGTAACACTTACATGTGGAGGACATTTCTTTGTTAGATGATCTAGCACTGTCTGTTTAATTACCTCAAGAAGAGATTTGCGCTGCCATCACAAGACAAACATGTAAAGCATGTAGAACAGTAGAATAAGCTAAGGAAAAAAAGGAGGATTGCAGTAATCAGTCTGATAACATTGTCTCGAAGCATTCATGCATTCCATGGTTTAGTTATTGCATCAGCAGTTCAACACAATGCGATTGCAAGATGACTTTGAGAACTTAAACGCATGTCCAGACATTACTAACTAGTACTAAACATGAATAAATATGTACAGCTTTGGATATTACTAACTAGTAATCATGTTTAATTTCCATGTTAGTCAGAAAAAAAATAATATCTGCGACACCATTCTGGTATAAAAGATATTTACAACATGGCAAAGCCAAAAATACATAGCTAAATTATGCATTTATGCTCCTCAGTAAAAATAGCAAAATTAGTGGACGACCCCCCTAGTGAAGAAGAAATAAAAAGTACTCAAAATCCCAGTATATCGGCTGAGTTAAGCAATGACTTCTATCAAGTACCTCATCATCTGCATCCTTCTGTGCAAGTTGTATCATGTAATCAAGTGCCATAAGAAATCCTGACTCCATCTCATCCACCCTCTTCCCAATAACTCCTTGTGCCACCAGCTCTACAGCCACTGGCTCAAATGCACCATCCATCTCCATGTCCTCCATCTACCAACACCAATCCAATAAATGAGCCATAATACAATTATACTAAGTTATAGCCATTCAGTCAGACCACACGAATAACAGTTGTTTGCTGCACAGTAACATGAGATTAGCAGATTCAGTATTCAAAATTCTGCTAATGATAATTCCTGGACAATTTTAGTGCTAATTACACTTTAGAACATTCTAAAAAACGTACAAGAAAGAAAATGGAGGTTAAATTCACTGTCAGAATGGGCAAAACGTTAGAGCTCTTTGCCAATTAGTCCTAGAGGACCAAACGATATTTTAGATTACTACACATGACCGAGAAAGAGACGCTTAAGTGCTTAACTTTATCCTAATACAAACAAGAAATAACAACCTGATAAGATTGGAAATTCGAGAAACCGAATTTCTATGAAGCATTGCGTTCATTTCTTACTCACTAATGACAGCTCGTTACTTCATCAGTGGAGCAACGCAGGAAACGGCGTCCTTACCAGCGTGAGCATCTCCTGGAGGACGGAGGCGACCTGCTCGCCGCCGCGGAGGAGGGCGTCGCACTCGGCCGGGTCCCACTTGCTGGGGTCATCCCCGAGGGAGGGCGGCGACGCGATGGGGAGCGGCACCTTGGGCGTTGCGGCCAGGCAGATGAGGGTTGCTGAGCGGGAGGGGGGCCGTGGGACGAGGTGGGAGGAGGGCCTGCAGGGGAAGGAGACGACGGCACAGGAGGCAGGCGAGAGGGCGGGGGAGAGGCGGAGAATCGCCATGGCCATGGGCTTCCCTTGCTTGGAGCTCGAGAAGGCGAGAGGGAAGAGGGGCAGAGATTTCGGGGGGTTTATCAATTATCACAGGCAAGCGCTTTCGGAGCTGCGTCGCGTGCGGCGTGCGAGAGCGTTCTGAAGTTGTTGGGCTTTGTTTGCTGCCTTAACGTTGCTAAGCTGGGCTTGGGCTTGGGCCTTCAGGTTTGCTTTTGTCACGTGATCAGGCTGATCGAGGCAACTTTGCAAAGGTACCCGGGGCTATGGTCAAGGTCAATGGCTTTTCTCGCAAATGTTCGCTGTCGCGAGATAGCCGTCATGATTAATTTCACCATTAAACACCACAGCACAATACAAGCGTGCGTGGCTGCGGTTAAACACCACATCAGCCGAGCTACTGTATGACTTAGTATGACCGTGAAGCAACGGCTGCGATTACGAGTTGGATTCTTGGCCCTCACCATTTCTCCAGACTTGAGCACAGTGCAAAAAAAAATCCGGAACTGAAACGCACGAACTCAAAGCTGCCACGGTCAAGGGTGGCTCTTGCTCTATTTTTAAGCCGGTGTGCTATCTCAGAGGGAAGCCCGGCTCGCCTCCTGCTTTCCAAGCCTCCTTCCATTCGACCATTCCACCCCATCCCAGCTCGCCCCGTCACGTCACGAACACCGCCTATTTTTTCCAGTTCCACAGCTTGTCATCATGCAGATAGTTTCCCACGAGCGATCCATTCCTCGAGCGCCGTCCATGGTCCAGACAGGATGACCGCGACGCCGATGGCACCATCCCCTCCGGCCGCGCGCTCGCCGCCCCCGCTGCCGCCGCCGCTGGCCGTGGACGTGGCCGTCATCGCGGGCGTGCTCACGGCCGTGCTCCTGGCGCTCTTCCTCTTCCTCATCTACGCCAAGCACTGCAAGCACCGCGGCGGCGCCGGCGCCGGCGGTGGCGGGCGGCCCGGCCTGGGCCTCGGGTTCGCGCCGTCGTCATGCGAGCGCTGCCGCTCCGGGCTCAGCGGCTCCGCGGTGGGCGCGCTCCCGGCGGTCCGGTTCGGCGACATGGCCGGCGCCGGCGCGGGGGCCGGCCGTGCCACCGAGTGCGCGGTGTGCCTGGGCGCCTTCGACGCCGCCGAGCTGCTCCGCGTCCTGCCCGGCTGCCGCCACGCGTTCCACGCCGAGTGCGTCGACACCTGGCTGCTGGCACACTCCACGTGCCCGGTCTGCCGCCGGCGCGTCGCCAGGGGGGGACGTGTACGTCCCCATCGCGATCGTCCCGGAGCCGGAGCCGACGACCGCATCCGGTGACCCGGCGCCGCCGGTCGCGGGGATGGTGGTGCCCGGCCGGCGCTCGGCCGGCGACGCCGAGGAGGTGCAGGTGGCGGCGGTGCACGACCGGCGGCGCGACCAGCGGTGGTCCACGGACGGCTTGGTTGACCGGGTCGCGTACCTCGAGGCGGCGAGGGACCGGAGGGACCTGGGCATCCTAGTGGTCAGCAGCGCCCACGGGTCACGAGGCTCCCGCAGCGTCGTCGTCACGCCGCGGTCCTGCTAGCTCCGGCGTCCGGCGATGCCATTCATCTGCGCCTCCGTGATCTTGCTCCTGCTCATGGCGGAACAGGCTTCTTTGATCTTTAGATAGCTGATGATGCTTGTTCATCGATCGATCGTGTCTGTGTACATAGTTAGCGACACGTCGGTAGGATACGGTATAGTGATAGGGTTAAGACTGGAGTAAGACATTGTAATTTCGATGTGCCCATTGGGGCAATGAGGTGATGTAGACCACTGATGGCTGAAGTTTCACTGCAGAAAATGCAAAACGCTTTTTTGTGGCCAGGAAATCTCTGGTGTTGCGATCCTGCCATGGAACATCACGATCTATCCACTGCTCGAGCCAGATAATCGTGTTGATGATTGAATATTGCTGTCCTTTTGTGCTTCCATTTGTTGATGATTGAATAATCCTGGACGACCGTTACAGATAAGGCCAGAAGTACCGTACGAGGCCACCAAGCCTCCCAACGGCCGCCGATCACAGAGTCAAGCGCGCGCACCGCGGCGCGGCGCAGCCACACCCCGCCACCGCCATGGCCACCACCTCCCTCGCCTCCTCCTCCCGCCACCACCCTCACCTCTTCCGTTCCCATCGGAACCCCAACTCCTCCTTCAGAACCTCCAGTCGAGGCCGCCTCCAGCCCATCCGGTGCTCGTCCCCGCAGCCGGCCACAGGCGGCGAGGCGGAGGAATCGGAGCGCCGGCGGCTGTCGAAGCAATCGTCGTGGAAGGCGAAGGACGCGGACGGGGACGACTACCTATACCGCCTCGGGAAGGAGGCCGACAACATGGACATCGCCGTCGGCGCACGGGCCGGCATCGTCGACGACCTCTTCGTTGGGAATTTCCTCGGCAAAGACTGTAAGTGCTCCAACACCCCGATCGGCTCACTGCAGTCCAGTGGTTCAATGAAGCGTCGTGAATAATAAATTCACATAACTAAATGTGATATGGAAAAGGAAATGCTTGTTCAGCTTAGTTCAGTGTGGTATGCAAACATATTGATCTGCTTGGAGAATTAAAAAGGAGTTGATGTTAAAGATTTTGACAGCCTGGATACAATGTGGTTGCAGCGGATATCGTGTTTGATTACCGGCAGAAGGCAACTAGAACATTTGAGTACCTGCAGGGGGATTACTACATCGCACCGCTCTTCCTCGTGAGTTTATTTTTAGTTCATGTGGAAAAATAAGTTTTCTTATAATCTGTTTACTGTCCAATTGGTGAATATTTAACACTACATATTCATTTGTTGCAGGATAAAGTTGGTAAGCTCATTAATATAAAAGGAACTTGGCAAATATTTTTGTATTAAGGTAACAAAATCTGAACGGATAGTAAGAAAGTTCTTCTTTCACTTGTATTGGCAAATCTGCACCCATTTATTTTTGCTCTTGCACCTAGGTGCTGTAATCACTGGATGTGCCTCTACCGAAAAATTTTATGTGGGAGTGATCAGCATAAGCCAACCCTTTTTTTGAAATAATATAAGACAACCAAATCATTAGATTGAATATAAGCATGCAGATGAAATGTCAGTAGGTAGCATATATTTATAGATAATCTCCTGCTCAACTCATCCATATGAACATCAAGAATCAGATGTTTCAAAATTTTAAAAAATATTTTATATTCTTCACGGTACTGGGAAATCTGTGGTTTGCTTAACATATTTATTGATCTTCTTCTCCAGGTACACATTCTAAAATCTGAAGGACTGTTTGTTGTTTGCAGCGTGCCATATTGTAAAGAACTTCATTGCACATTTTCTTAATATCAAGATTCCCCTTATACTTGGTAGAGTAACCTACTTCTTTTGTTTCATTAGGTGAATTGTCGATGAATAAATAATCTATAAGTATAATCGAAACTAATTGTTTGCATTATGCAGGGATCTGGGGTGGAAAGGGTCAAGGGAAAACATTCCAAACTGAACTCATATTTAGAGCAATGGGTGTTGAGCCTGTTATTATGTCTGCTGGAGAATTAGAATCTGAAAAAGCAGGTAAACATGCGCTTGAATTATATATGCCTATGTGCTTTTATTACTCCGCCTTAATTTGCCAAAATGATGTTCAGGTGCTACTCCCTTCTTTCTTTTGGTGTTCATAGGAACTTTATTCCAAATGTTAAAAAGCCCTTTTCATGTATTGTTTTCAATAAAGCAAAAGGAAACCATGATGCTGGGAATATTTGACATGATAGGACAGGGTTATAGAATGTAGCACAAGGATCATTTCTGAATCATGAAGGTTGTAATCGACTTACATGTACTGTTCAGAACACATAAAGGTTCTCTTATATTTGCACCGAGTCTTTGATAGCTGGTTTTTTCCTCCAACGAACACACACACACCAAAAGCCTAGTACCGCACCATAGACAAGAACTACAAGAAAACCAGGAAGGGCTTAAGATGGTCAACGTCCTAGCAAGGAGGTCCTGGAGCTTTTCCAAATTTGGTGCTTTGGTAGTAAAATCCGGTACTGTTCAGATCTATCAATTTTGGGAATATGCTTGAGAAAGGTCTGCAAAGATTAGTTGTCAAACGAAAATCAATTGCCATTGTCTTGCCAGATCTCATTGCAATGGTAGTAGTAGTGATTGCTTGTATTGTCAAAATCATTATTATTTACATGTTTTGTGAACATAGTTGTTTGTTAGTTGCTCAGTTGTTGCTCTGTCTGTTTGCAGGAGAACCTGGGAGGCTAATACGTGACCGATACAGGACTGCCTCCCAAGTAATTCAAAACCAAGTAAGAAGGTGTTTGCAGATACTCGATCTCAGATATGGGCATTTCACATTAGGTTTCTCATTTCTTTGTAGTTAGTAATGACCATGAAAGAAAACAGGCCATATAGCAAACTTGCACATTAACTTAGAGTTTATTTATCTGCATACATGGGAGAGTAGTTCTACAATCATTTGGGATGCTCCAGTATGCCATGCTATCCTAATGATTTCCATATAATGGCTTCAATTATTGTCCAGGAAAGCTGCTAGCTCAGGATTGTTATCTTGAGGTGGTGAAAGTTTTCCTGAATTTGCCAAGATTGGTGCATTGTTCTGATACTGTAGCTACTCCATAGTGATTCTACTCGTAGAGATTTTATTTTTTGATATCGTTTTATTCCTGGAGAAGTTACCAGATTAAAGATGGTGTAAATTTTGTTCATTTTCCTTTTCATCACAAGCCACTCTGTTTTCACAAGTTTTTGGACGGTACAGGGGAAATTGAGTTGCTTGATGATCAATGATCTAGATGCTGGTGTTGGAAGATTTGGTACATCATCTTATAAACATATTTATTTTTGTTGTTTGATTGTTGTGAATGTTGTGAGATCTGTTTCCATGTTTATTTTTCAAGAGCTTGGCTACTTCGTTTGTCCAGTTTTATCAATTCCTTGCCATTTGGCAAGCATGTTCTACAACGATCAAACGTTCTTTTTTTTTGTGTAGTTTAAGGGCCAAGAGTAGTTCTTACATCTTCTCTGAGCTTGTTTTTTCAAAATAAAATTAAGTGCTATGTGTAACTCTTCTTGCCAGGAAACACACAGATGACAGTCAATAATCAAATTGTTGCTGGAACTTTGATGAACCTGGCAGATAATCCTACCAGAGTGAGCACTGGCCAGAAATGGAGAGAAAATGATATTACAAACAGAGTTCCTATAATAGTAACTGGAAACGATTTTTCAACTCTATATGCCCCCTTGATTCGTGATGGGAGAATGGAAAAATTCTACTGGTATGTTTGTTCTTCTACCTGAACCAGTACTGTACAATGATGCATCACCAACCGAAACTTCTAGAATGTAATATTTCATTTCATTTCTATCCTAGTGCACTGTTTGGTGCTTGCTTGTTATTTTGGCATCCATGTTTTGTACAATACAAAATGTTATTGCCTTAGTCTGAAGAAAAGTGGTGATTTCGTGAGACATTTTTTTTTCTGTTAATCTATTGTATACAACTATATTCTGCTTACTTGCAACAACTAGTGATGATTACTTACGTTCAACAGGCAGCCTGATCGTGAAGATATAATTAATATTGTTCATGGCATGTATACAAAGGACGGGATATCTATTGAGGAAGTATCAAGAATTGTAGATACATTTCCAAACCAAGGTATTTATTTTACCATAGCCACTACTTTTATTTTGTAGTGCATGAAATTTGGGTGGCTTGGTTCCAAACCAAGGTCTTTCAGAATACAATTATTTGTTGCAAGGATGTTTTACTCAAGTCTAGTTTCAGCTTTACATTTTCAGTGACATGTTTGAATGAAATCCGAGTGATTTGGTATCTATTTTGAGTGAAATTTTGAGTAACCAGTATCTAAATTTATCAGCAAATGTTTCATTTCTGTTAAAAACTATTTTGCTTATCCAAGAGCCATAAAAAATATTGGTGGGCAGTCCGCTTCATTGTTCGAATAATTTATTCAACTAAATGAACTTTCTGCAGCTCTGGATTTTTATGGAGCTTTGAGATCCAGGACATATGATCGGGCTGTCTTGGAGGTACCTTTTTTCCCCCAATTTATAAAGAGATTAACATTAAATTCGCATAGCAGAAACTGTGGCCTTATGCTGTTAATGTGCAAAAATCCAGGTCAGGCCTGTTGGTTTCAGCAGATGTGTAACATATTTACATATATGATCGTGCATTGTTTGTTTTTAGTTAATTTTGTTGCCATGGAAGTATATATAGTTCGAGTTTTCTGAGCCATGCTTGACATTCAACAACAGATAATGTTTGAGATCAATTCTGAATCCCATATATAAATGTGGCAGGGTATCCAGTGTGGAAAGGGGATTTTTTTTTTCAGTGCGGCTTCTGAAAATGTTGTTCCGACATAGCCAAAGTAACATATCACTGTTTCACTTGCACTGCAGTGGGTCGATCAAATTGGTGGCCATGAAAAGCTAGGTGAAAAGCTTCTTAAGCAAAAGAGAGGAGAGAAGCTTCCCACATTTATACCCCCAAAGGTATTTTTCAGATTTTGAAACAAGATACTGGCCTGCATAGGCCAGTAGAACTCACCAAGTTTGTTAACAATACTACCGTAATTAGACTGCTTATTCATGTATCCACTTTGGAAAAAAACAAGTTCTATGATCTATAACACTCTGATATCAATTTTTTTCCCCGGTCAGCAAACGATAGAGGCATTGATCGAGTCAGGGCACTCGCTGGTGAGGGAGCAAGAACTAATAATGAACTCAAAATTGTCGAAAGAGTACATGAAGAACTTAGAAGATTAGTTAGATACACGCAAGTGTAACTCCTTGTTTTCCATTTCGAGCCATATGCCGTCCGGTTTGTTCCAGTTGCATGTGCAAGTATAGAACAGTCTACAAAGCATACGAAAGAATTTTTTTCTGTGTGTATGTATTTTTCAGATGTAACTACGTACATAATCTATCCGAAAATAGAAACAAAGGATGATGCTTTTTGTTTCCCTCTTTTGTATTCCTGCAATCATTTGAGTCCATGCTATGCGATGCTTCGGTTTCTGCAATCTCCCTGATATTGTAGCTTCCTACTGCTGAGTCTGAATAGATCGATGATACACATCAACATTGTCCTTTCTCTCATTATGCATTGCAAAAAGTCGTCCGATTGACTTGATAAACTTGTGAGCTGTGGCACAAACTGATCCATGTATGGAGCGAAAGCGTCCAAAAAGATATCATCAGTCCTTCGCCTAAACTGTCTGACAGAAGAATTGTACGATGCCATTATTCCATATGGGCTCTATATATGCAGTATCATATAATATATATGAACATGAATATCTGTTGTCCCAACATGTGCCATCCGCCTACACGTGTAGTATGCCACATTTGGAATGCATAATTCTGGTCTCGGAAATTCTCAGACTTCTTCCTTTGACACGATGCGCTTTGTTTCCATCAGGATTTCTATTTAATTCTGTCTCCAATATAACAATATACTGATAAGAGAGAGATATATGCATGCAAATTAATCTGGATAAAGATATATGATTTTAAAAAGGCAAGACCATAATCCGTTCAAAATAAAAACAAAAGGAAGGCTTTTGCGCTTTCTTTGCTTGTGGGAGACCAAGAAGCAGGTTAATCCATTATCCATCCATCACACGAGATTGCTTAGCTTAATTAAGCTGTGCGCGGGAGGTAGAGACGATGAGTCATGGACATGGCGGGGGGCGTATTAGGAATGGGCGCCTGGCGCAGGGCCCGAGGCAACGTGTAGGGTATCCAAAAGGGTTAGGTGGCATCCCATCTCATCCCCCGGCTACTTATACAAGCCACCATCTGTTCACACGGTCCCTAGCTATAATTTTCTCCCTGACCTCTATCTCTCTCTCTCTCTCCATCCATCGCCATCTCCCAGACAGAGCGGTCGCCGCCGGCGATTGCCCGGCGGAGTCGATGGAGTGGTGGCAGAAGGCGGTGGTGGTGCCGGTGAAGCGCGCGTGGATCGTCGCCGCCGCCCGGCTGCGTCGCAAGAAAGATGGTAAGATCATCATCTTCTTCATCGTTTTACTCATTCATATCTGTTTCCTTTGCATGAATGCAATTAATCTATCTCTGCTTTCCCATCTATTGCCTTAATCATTCGGCTGATTTGATTTCTTTTTCGATCGACCGATATGCTAGTTGCGGATTCTCGCATCATTTAGGCTCAGGTGGCTGTGGCATGAGTGGAAAGCAGAAGATAAGCTTTGGGTAGGCTCCGAGGTTCCGTGTAATAACACGGATAGGAAATTATTTGCGGCATGTACACGTATCGTCGTAGGCGATGGAGCAAAGACTTCCTTCTGGAATAGTGCCTGGGTTCAAGGCCAAAGGCCAAAGGACATGGCGCCAAGTATTTTCTCCATTTCAAAAAGAAAGAACAGGAGTTTACGTGATGCGCTTCACAACCGAACTTGGATCCGAGACATCAACATAAATCACAGCAGTTTCTCGGTGCAACACTTCCGAGAATACGTCCTTCTGTGGCAAGTCGTACAACAGGTAGCCCTACGCCCGGGTGTCCAAGATGAAATCACTTGGAAGTTTACTGCGGATGGTAACTACTCCGCAAAATCCGCTTACGCCGCACAGTTCATTGGTTCGGCTTCCACCAACTTTGACAGCTTGATATGGAAAATATGGGCCCCTAGAAGCTGCAAAACCTTCTCCTGGCTCGCTATCCAAAATCGCCTTTGGACTGCTGACAGACTTCAGAAAAGGGGATGGCCGAATCCAGCTACCTGCCCACTATGTCGGAGATCACAAGAATCGGCGCTACACCTTTTCGCCGAATGCCGGGTTACAACAAGAATCTGGGCCATGGTGGCGGACTGGTTATCGGCGCCAGCAATCCACCCGAGGACTTGGCAACAGGCCGATACGCTGCACCACTGGTGGTCGATGAGAGCAGGAGCAAATTCCTGCTCCAAGAGAGGCATGCGAACTTTGATTATGCTAGTTACATGGACAATTTGGAGGGAAAGGAATATGAGAATATTTAACAGCAAGGAGTCTTCTGTCAATATGATTTTTGAGAGGATCAAAGATGAGGCCACCGTGTGGATTATGGCGGGAGCGAAACATCTCTCCGCTCTAATGGTGCGATGCTGATTGCGACTGAGTTCATAGTGTTGCTTTATTTTCTTTTATACTTCTGGCTCAATTTTGCCTCATGTCATTTCATTTTTGATTCATTGTACTTATCCAGTCTGGATTCCTCCTTTTTAATATAATCGGCAGCTCTCCTGCCAGGTTCGTTTCAAAAAAAGAAGCGTCTCAGTAAGATCATCATGGCAAATGTAGAACAGTCTAGACTCTAGAACTAAACAAATTCTGATTAGTTAGATCCTTTCCAATTAGCAGTTTGAACTGATCATCATAGACGTGCACTGCATAGGATAGGGAAGTGATCAGAAGTGTGGATATGCACACACACACACACACAGGCACAGGCACACACATCATGAGGCATGCGGCATGCATGCGTGGCCGTGTCGTTTTGTTCCCGTGCAAGAGGACAAAAGCGACGCGAGCTTCATAGTACTCCTCCTCTATCAGGACAACATATGCATCCGTGGAAGTTTGCCGCGTCTTTTTCCGTGCACCGAGTAATAATAATTGTATGTATTGTTTCGCGTGCCACGTGGCTGCGTCAGCGTTTGAGGTGCGGTACACCACGCCGCACCGTGCACGTACACCGCATCGATCGGTGCATCCTGCACGTACGTCTGCACACGGATGGGCCCTTGTTGTTGCTCTCTCATCTCTGTGGCCCTGTAGAATCAGAAGAATCCTGACCTTTTCTTTAAACTTTCTGGTATTTTGTTCGCTTGCTACAAGTGCACGTTACGGATTGAAGCTACGCTACAGCCGAACAAATTGTCTCGGTAGCGAGCAGGTCATTTATCGATCGAGAGACAAAGAAATTGGCCCGACGCAGAGCATGCATTTATTTAATTCGATGATGCATGGCAAGACCCAACAGGACTCTTCAAAGACAAAGAGTGTAGCCGCAGGCAGGCCATGATGCTGCAGCATAAACGGACAGTAGTCAGGCTATCTCTTACTGGGCGGCAACCGCAAGCCAGCAAACGTCATTTAGATGTAGAAACTTCACGTGCCGCATGAGTGACACCTGCACTTCACGTGCGTCCAGGATGGAGAGCCACCAACCAGCCGCCCCCGCGCGCTAAGCTCCGGCCGGGCTCCCGCGCCTGCGCCGACGAACACCATCAATGGCGACAATGCGTCGCCTCCCATTACACCGCAGCTTCTGGAAGCCATGTAGCCGTACGTGGCACGCGTGCAGCGTCACACACATCTTTTTTCTTTGACTAACCGTGATCGATTCTCATCTGCTAGTCCATTCACGGCGAGGAATTTGGATGAATGGCTGGTTCCTTTTCTTTTCAGCAAGATCGCTGCAATCTGACTGCATCAGCAAGTTTTTGTGCTCCTTCCGTTGTACCGGGGGCACGTGGATACGTGCACTTGTCACGGCACTGTATAGCTCGTACAGATGTCAATGTAGGGCACGGTAGTTTACTGATTGGCTTCGAGTTGGGTCGAGCGATTGATTAAGCCTCGATCAGGAGTAGGTTGCGTCGACGTCACACCCATGCATAGTTTAATTACTACGTGGGTCACTTCCTCATGCGGAGGTGCGTGGCGCGTACGCCAAACATTCAGGTGTATGGCAACGCATCCATCCATGTTTCTTCGGGACAAAGCAAAAAAAAAAAAAATCAAAAGTGTCTTCTAGAAGTCCAGCTTAGCCTATAAATATCCATTTGGAATTAACCTTGCCTGTTTACTTATCACGGATAAGATACGATCAGCAGGGACATGCTCACATAGTCACATGATTGAGTCACGGTAATCTCAGTCCTCTGTTTGGAAACAGAAAAAACGACCTGTCTGACTGTCCGAACACGCGCTCGATGTCCCCCCGTGACTACTGAAGAAGTCCAGTCCTGAGTCTGTTGCTGGTGATGCTGCGAGACTACGAGCAGTGGCAGGGACAGCGCGCGGCAACGGAGACCGACACGTGCCCCAGCAGCCGCGCCATGGCATCATTCAGGCGGTCGCGGAACGGGCTTGCCAGAAGCATCACATCTCTCATTCCCCCGTCACGCTCACCCAAAAAGAGGGATTAGCTAGTTAACTGTATCTAGCTCCAGACCTCCAGTTGTTGGCAGAAATTAGCAGCCTCTTATATCAATTACTGTTAACTGCAACAACAAACTTCTTTTATTTTGCAGAAAACAACTGATCATATCCATAAGTTGAGCTTGATCATTCTGTTTTCTTTTCCCTGTACTCTGTAACTGGGCGAATAAATGTCTGTTGCATTGTGTTGAATGCTGATGAAGCAAACCTGTTTCTTCTGATGCAGACGGCCGCGGCGCCCTAGTGAAGCTGCACGACGACATCCAGACGTGCGCGTACGAGGACGTGCAGGTGATGTGGGAGATGCTGCAGCGCTCCGAGACGGAGAGGCTGGCGCGGGAGCCGTCGCCCAAGGGCGCCCGCGCGCTCGTCTGGCTGCGCCGCCACCACAAGATGGACCCGCGCCGGCGCTGCTGAGAGACCTCCCGCTCTGCGACGAGAGAAAGGGAGAGAGAATCATTCTGCTGTATATACAGCCTTGCCGTGGCTTCCTTTAATTTGCTTTGGCCTCATGTAAATATTTACGGCTTCATCTTTCAAGAAAGGAGAGATAGATCACACAAGTTTTGTACTTTACCTGCTCATGTCACCTCGCGGGAAATAGTTCCATTTCTGAATGATGAAGTAGGGAAGGTGGAAAGCTTCTCAGATCCAAACAGGTCCTGAATTATCCCAGCAAGCAGACCCGAAAAAAGAAATGAAAATATGGCTTGGCTCAGGCTTCAGGATGACAGTTGACCACCGGTCTCATCTTTCAAACAGAACCTGCCCCTGAACCTGCAAAGCACAAGAAACAGACACCGTCCGGTGTTCGTTAAAAAACGATTCAGAGAAGTGGTGCGCATTACTGAGACATAGTACAAGGAATGTTAGGGATGAACAAGGGTTGCCACTAGAAGTTCAGGCAGATGATCTGAATTTTGGTTCATTCTTGAACTGATAGCCTGACGGATAAACAACAGTGAACACACACGCCCCAAAGTCTGAGCAGCTATGCATTTAGTGGTAGGGAGGAACAGCTCCATGCAAGCTGTCCAGCGATTTATTGAAATCACTAGAAATTCCCACAAATTTGGCTCATGTAAAAAAAATTACTCCTGTAATTCAGTTACACATTCAAAAACGACTCGTCCATTGACAGCAGATAACTCACAATAACACACCGCTAGTTCTCTACTTCCTCCTCACACAATAGTGAACTTTACTGGTTTTACACACATGGATTTATGAGATATGTACTACCTGAAGAGTGAAGACAGACATCGAGATGAACCTGAAGAGTGAAGACAGACATCGAGATGAGCAGCAAGGTTTGCTCCTTAACTTTGACGCTGACTGCTACCTGTCTGAAAACACAATAGTGACAACTGATAAGAAGAATTTATTCAGACGTTTCAAACTGCATGTAGGGTGTCTCAAAAGAAGAACTGCACAAGCATCCTGCAGAATGTAACACAGTAATGCAACAGAATACATCAATGCCAAATACTTTTCAGGAACGTGGAAGCATCCTGTCAAAAAAATAGCCAGTAATGTCCCAGCAGTAAATGCAATATAATATTGCAAACCAACCTTAAACAGCACAGCCAGCAGAAATGGAAATGCATTAGCAGATATCCACTGTTGTCTTGTTGAACAGGATGCATTGGACTAACCGTTTGTGCAGACTTCGAATACAGAGAACATTCAGAAATTGAGACAGTCAGCATTCAGGGTCCTCTGGTCCGCCCCTACCTTAGATAAGAGCACAAGATAAAGTTCAAATACAACATAACTGCAATGTATAACAGTATAATAATTGTGAATGCTCCTGACAGCCTTAAAACGGCACCAGAGACCAGATATGTTGTCTTTTCTCCGAAACAAAATATTGATATTGTTCAAAACAGGAACAAAGGTTGGATAGTATCATAGTAAAAAGAGCCAAGTATCACAATTTTTGAAATGGGGTCCATTTCAGACAAGCGAAGAACATAGAACACATAGCAATTATCAATATATCTTTGAGTATCAACACCAAAAGATGTATGGGGGCACCAAACCTAACCCCGAAGACACAGATATGTGCACATAAGAGAGAAAGGTAAAATATTAGAGATCTAACATATAATTTTCAAAGCACAGTTACAAAAGAATTAAATAAAATTAACATTCAAGATCCCTGAAATTAGTACTCACGATACCTAGAAAATTTTGCAATCAATAATGTACATCCTGACCTAGAAACTTACAGAACATTTTCCTATAAGTTACAAGACAGCACTTGCATTTTGCTGCCCCCCAGTCCCTTATGCCAGATGTTACATAGAAATTGGGACTTTTGGATGTAACACTATCCAACTTGTAAGCGCTAATGAGGCCTAAGCTGCACGGACAGAAGATGTTTTCCTTTATTCAGGCATCATTTATCGGGAAAAAGAATGTCTTCTTTTCACTACAACTGACAGTTGAACGCAAAAGCAGAATTCTGCCTTGACTCCGTATGTGCATATTCTGTGTTGTGCCTGCAGTCTTGCCACTTCCAGCTCAAATGTACATTGGATGGGCACCAAGAAGCACATTGGTACAAAACTTCATGTGAAGTAAAAAAGCGCCATCTGTCAGTCATTTTCCTCTGAAGAACATAGACATATCTTTTCCAGAACGACTGGCCAGTCCTCCCCGAGTTGTTGAGGGTTTAGCTGCATAGCCACCTTAAAATCATTTATAGAGATCAAGTGGTTACTTTTGATCTCATTTGTGGCTCCTGATGGCCCGCTGCTTGATTGCATGTGAACATGGTTTGGCAGCAAGACACCATTAATTTGCTTTCCGTAAGCTTGTTGCTTGTATGATGGTGTCCCTTTCCTTGCATCCCTTTGAACACTACCTCCTATTAACTGAACAGATGACCTAATCAGGTTTTTCATGTACTTATCCAGAGCACAATTCAGAAGCTCTGCACTATCCATTGTGACACCAGCTAAGCCCAGTGTTTCTGCTGTTTTCTCCATCCGTCTGTGCAGCAACTCAGTGTTGGACAGCTCACCATGCTCAAAACTGCTGTTAAAGCGAACGTCACTTGCACCAATTGGTGGCTGTGGAAATTTTCTTGCACCACCCACACTTGCTGAACAAAACGGAATTCCAATTGGAGCTCGTACAGGACTTTTCAATATTTCTGCAGAATGCTCTGCTGTGCTGCTCATACTTCTTCTCTGCAAGAGCAGATTCTGCTCCATGCGTGGATGCTTCGCCAATGGCTCCGCAGGTTCACATTGTTGAAAATGCACTGATCTCTTCAACTCGTGTGGACTTAGAGCACCATTCTCCAGAGATCCAGAAACAGCATGAGCAACCTGGTTGTGATTGACAGCAGCCGTCGCCCTACAATTTGGACCCATGTTATTCATCCGATTTTTCAAAGCATGATCCTGCACTGTGCCAATAGGCCTCGATCCCTGGAGCTGTAACAACCTGGCATCTCCATTGCAAGTATTCAACACTTCGGCAGCCTGAGAAACCTTCTTTACTGATGCCCCCACAGGTCGCCCCACATCCGATGGTGGAGGCGGGCACTTTGCCTGGTAGGCATTGTAGAGAACTGAGCGGATTAGCCGGTTGTGCAGCTGGAGGTTCTCCCTCCCCAGGGTCTGCAGGCACAGCTTTTCAAAGTCTTGCCTGCTGAGCCTCTCTGATAAGTAGCCATTCAAGTAGCCAAAATATCGGCGCGAGCGATCCGGACCAACCCGCTTCTCCAGCTGAGCCTTCAGCTCCCTGAGATCAATCCGGCCGTTCTGCTGCTGCTGCTGCTGCGGTTGGGGTGCTGGTGGCTGCTGCCGCTGCTGTGGTGCAGCCACTGGCCATGCCTCCTCCCTCACTGTGTCCATTCAATTACCACCACAGCAAACCACAATATCGATTCAAAGTAGAGAAACCACGAATCAAGGAATAGCGCACCGCACCCAGCAAGGATCAAAACATTAGGGCTTCCGCCGCTTCCTGCAGAGCGTGAGCCCGTACCCCAATTCCCAGCTCGCTGGCCATGGAGGGGATCTCATCTCCGCTGGCGCCGCACCAATCGCCGCGAAATCAAGGAGCCTCGCAGGGAGCGGCGGCGCAGGCCCGAATCGAGCATAGAGGCTGCAGGCCTGGCGAGCCAATTCGATTACCGCCCAAACCCTAGAGCAATGGAGGCATGATCCCCGACCCCGCCGAGCTCCGGCGAGCTCGTACCGCCTGGATCTCCGGCGAGGACGACAGCGCGCCTGGCGGAACCAAATCGAATCCGAGAAACAGCAGGAATTGAGCTGACCTCCGAGGGGGGAAGCAATTGGGATTGGCGGGCGGAGCCGGGTCGGGGACCAGCCGGAGACGAATTGCGCCCTCCCTGCTCGCCGGCGGGCGGGCTGCTCTCCCCGGCGTTGCTCAGGGCGCGCGGCGAGGCGGCTGCCTGCTGCTGCTGCTGCTTCGTGGGTTGGGATGGGCTCGCTCGTGTCTGCTTCGCTCCCTTGCTTCTTCGTGTTCGTCTCGGCTTGGGCTCTCTCCTCTTTTTTTTCTTTTTTTTTTTGGGTTTCTTCTTTGAGGTTTTTTTTCGGCCGTTGAATCGGATTTGATCGCGCAGAGTGCTGAAAAGAGT
Organism: Setaria italica; assembly: GCF_000263155.2. NCBI lineage: Eukaryota > Viridiplantae > Streptophyta > Magnoliopsida > Poales > Poaceae > Setaria > Setaria italica. The sequence goes on along the minus strand of NC_028452.1, from coordinate 1,410,828 downwards.
AGAGGAGGCCGGCAAGGAGGGTGGGGCTGCTCGGCGTCAAGTAAAAGAGGGCTTTCGCTTACCGGCCTGTGTCCGTGTCCCAAATTTTTACTCGACACAAATTGATCATAATTTTTTTCATTTCATATAGACCAACCAACAAGGTGAGCAACCAAATGAAGACCCTTATGGGTGGAACAAGCTCACTAGTGCCCTACTAAACAGATGATCTTTTTGAAAGGCTCTGCATACTTCCAGTCCCATGAGTTCAAACTTCAAAGTAATTGACATATGTCCTTTTTTTGACAGTTGGACACTGCTACGTGATACATAAATGGTGAAAACCTTGCACTGTCCGATAAAACTAACGAGAGGTGGGAGGACCAATCGGACAACACCTCATCAGTCTGGTATGCAAAACGACTATGGAGCACAGGAATAATAATGAGCGAGCCCCTGATAATTATTCAATCATAAGAAGTTAAATGCATATGTAAGTGATGCAACTAGAGAAGATTTTGTCATGCAACCACAAGAAGCTACAGAACATGGAATGTTCACACATTATGTGTGTCCATTTCCACACCATCTGTACTTTCTAGGTTTAATATTGAACTCGCATCTAAACACAATGGATAAAAGATTTCTAGAGAATCTTTTTTCTTTATTTTACAAGCCATGGGTATGAACATTGACTTGTCCTTTATGTTACATAGATCCAAAAAAGGAAACCAATTCATATCCATCGATTCGGATATGTACCCGAATATAAAACAACAAAGATTTGAATAGAATGGATGAAACATGTTGACAATCCTTGCTGCGAGTGTCCCTTGTACACGATATAATGCTCTACCTGCAATGTTGGAAACATATTAGCACGAATCGAACACATTGTGTAGAAAATATGGTCCATGATATATCGATATTAACGGTTGCCAACAAAATAAAACAACAATGTACACATTTAGCTAGTCTTCCATTGTAACTTTAACATTCATCATGTACAATTCTACCTAAAGTATCCTTACCCAATGATCCTGTGGTCTATCATAATTCTTGCCAATGCATTTCATGTATCGATTAATAAATATTAAAACTTGGTTTGCTCGGCTGACACAACAAATCATATTTAGGTTGCTCACACATGTTACACGATCAAGCATAAGAAAATGTGTCTGGTCAACAATAGTTTTAAAATAAAAGGATCCAATAGAACATGAAGTGTACATAGTACTACTATGTTTGGTTTGTATTTGACTAATTTAAAGGCTTCATGTAGGGGCTATTAGTACTAAAAATGTTACCTGCGCAGAATTAGTAAGGACTAGCTGATCGAATCCTCTGGGACACTCGAATCCTGAATCACACGGTCAGGGTCTAGCTGACCACTGTAATAACTAGATGGTACAGCAGAAAGTTCCAACTTTCCGGTCCATTCCTCGCCAGGCTTTAGAGTAACCGGCTTTTCTATAGTAGCTGCCTCCACACAAACCATGCGTTTATATTCATCATCCCCAAAATCTGGCATAGCTTTTGCCTTTTTGTCCCAAGGATTCCAAACAACTGTAACAAATAATATATGAAACCTCATGAACTTCATTCTTGAATGATTTTAGTGATAAGTATACAAATAAAAGATCAGTATTACGACCAGCATCAGGAAGGCCTCCTTTCCTCACAACAAATGTTCTTTTCTTCTCGTGATCAATAATGGCAATTTTTGATGGCGTGCCCAGATATATCCTGTCCAGCTGTAAAAAGTTGCATATGCCTCTTGATTAACAATGCGAATTCAAGTGGATAAAGGGTGTATAAAATGCTTTGTTAACGCACTTCGGATTCAAAAACAATCGCATCTCCTTGTTCAGTGAAACGGGCTCGATCTTGTAGGTTGTCTAGGTAATCCAGAGTTTCCAGACCTTCTACTCGCACCTCACTGAAATATCAACATAAAGTCATGCAAAGATTAAAAAAAACCTTCTATATCCTTAAAACAATAATTACACCATTAAGGAGTTTGGAGATCCAACAACTCTATGACCAAATACCAGAATCTGGTCAAACGAATTTAGATAGAGGATAAAGTGATAAACATGCTGCCGCAAGATTACTTTGAAAACTATGCTGACAGATTGAATATTTCAAAGATCATGGCCATGAGAGTTGAATAATATACCTGATATCAGAAATCTTGAAGTAAGTGTGGTATGCAAAGGTGAAAGAGAATGACTTTCCATCTGCATTAGTGTTTCTTATACGTGAAGTTAGCATCAAATCACCACCAGGACTAAGTGCAACCCTCAGACGGTATTCAAAACTGCAATATAATATACATGTGATTATGACCATGCTTGCCTTCTAATGCAACAAAATTACAAAGTAATATAACAAAGTTAAAACTTTCAGGTATCCTATTATATCATTGAATCACTACCAGCAAGTAATGATAAGCTCACCTATGAGGCCAGATCTTCAAATCCTCCTCGGTAGGTTTAAGGATCAAATCAACATAAGCTGTATTGGTGGTTGGCACTGGAAATGGTGGCGGATCAGTATCAATGGTCCAGAATCTATTCCTTGCGAATCCATGTTGTTCCAAATTTCCAAAGTTGGAAAACTACATTAGGAAGTGAAATTAGGATTAACATAGCAGAAGATAAAGAGAAGCAAAAAGGTGTTGGAAGGACAATGGCATACCTGAGGAAAGCAGATTGGTATTCCTCCACGTATAGCTTTTGGAGGCTTGAAAATAGCCTGATAGAACAGCAATAGTAACAATCAAATGTCAAGCGATCAAGACCAAAATGCGATTCATACTCCAGATGAATTTAAATTCACATATTATTCCATGTCAATAAGCACAGAAGAGCACTATAGAAGCGTCAGTAGCATTCACATAATCATGGCAACATCTGTCAAGTGACAATACAGAGATACGGGTGTATGAGAAATAGTAACAATGGAAATTAATGTAGACATTGGTTCACATACTGAGACATGTTGGCAACAGAAATTATTTCCCCCTAGAATTGAACTAATAAAGAGGTAAGAAACAACGGTTTGGATACGACGATCCTAAAATCATCATGGGGAAGATACCATACTGAGGTTGGATGGACAGAGCAGCTGAAGAGCAAGAATTTCAGGCAAAGAACAGACTATAGACTGGATGAAATCAAGCATCAAAATTTACAGTCATGGCAAATATGAAGCTTCAATTTAGTTCAATCAATTGAATTGAATCCCAAGAAAGTGCTCACTATAACTGATATACTGCTGAAAGATTATAAGGCAAAAAAAATACATGCACCTTATTGCTAACAAAAAGTAACTCATCTCCATGCTCATCTTTCCATGATGTTACATGCCCACCATACAGGTACACCTGAAAGCAATGAGATACATTATTATAAATGATCATATGTTTGTAATAAGTCTCAAGGGAAAAAACTCCTAAAAAGAGATCAGGACAGCATAGAGGATATAACAAAATGTAAATAATTTCATGTGCAGTTTGGATTCTTCCGTTTCCATTCTGTTCTTTCCCATGTCTAGGTACTGGAAATCATGTTGCTATTTATTTTGGCAAATCACAGAGCCCATCGTAACAACTTTTTTGATAGCCCAAGTTCAAATATAATCTTTGTGTCACAATTTAGCAACAATATATAAGATTATTACCATCAACTTGTGTTGAATTTCTAATAGCAAGACCTTATGCAATAACATGAGTCTGTGGTTACTACTTACTTAGCCCCAAATACCTTCTTGGTATTCATTTGACATTTTGACTCACCAAAGATACAATGACTGTGCTTATTAGTTAAATGTCCTGTCAATCCAGATGGTGCAAGTAAAAGCAAGTTTAGGTGAGTTTTGCAATGACAAGTTCAATAATTGGCATGAAAAAATTTAAGTATAATTTTCAGCAAGGCTGAGTGCCTGGGCCAACAACCAAAATAGGCAACATTCACAGACAAGTTGTGCACTCCGCACAATCTTGTCCACTATTCATCAGCTTAAACAATCTTGTGGCATTCTCACCAACACTCTGCATGCTGATTTCATGATACTTGAGCAGAATGTGTCAAAGCAGAGAAGCAACCAAAATGAACACCTGATACTCATCAATTATCATCAATGCCAAGTTAAAGATGCTGAAGTAAGAAACAGGAAGAATGAAACAGGAAATTTCAAATAGTGTGGAAGTTGCTCGAATCAGCACTGTGAAGAACCACTAAACCTATCCTATGACACCAAGCATAGAAAAGAATGATGATATCTGTCTCAATGATGGCTAACCCCACAAATTTGTAGCCATCAACTGGCAATACAGATGTTTACATTTCACTCCAATACCAAAGTATGTCACATGCTACCCCCTGACATCATTCCACAGTTCTAGAAGTTAACCAAAGGATCAACAGCCCTCTTGCTGAGCTCCCTTTCATTTTCATCCTTTACAGTTTACACAGCTTACCTAATCCAATCATCAATAAAACCATGTCGGCCATGTCCCCAGCTCCCCACACTTATAGATCAACAGAAAAATATCTCAGGTTGCACGCGACTGGAGGCCTTGTATAATTGTATAGAAACAATGGCCGGGTAATGGTGGCCAGAGAAATACTTTCCGAGTCCTTGGCTTCTTCCTGAGTACAAGGAAATCTGGCTCCATGTTCAGGAATTACATCAACACCATGACTAGCCGCTTCTCCCCGCGTTGTGTAAATTTGGGATCACCATTGTTCAGTAACTGTTTGTAAGACGACAAAGGATCAAAAACGAATACTCCCTGTCTCGGATCAGAACACACTGGTTCGGTACACCCTGGCACTTATACTTGAGCCCCAGAGCTTCCATGACGGAAGCAGTCTGATCTCGCATACGAAAATCCGCTGATAGATAGAGTACTACCAACCAAAGCACCAACGAGCTCAGCGGAGTAGCGACTACGCGACTGGAGCAGCAACTGCGTCCAACCTTCTCCGTAACGTACAGAGCCATGGCAAAGCGCCACGGATCTGCGGCGGGATCTGGCCGCCGGAACACTTAGCAGCCGGAGAAGGGGATGGGTATAGCATAGTACCTCGACGGAGCTTCCCCGGACCTCGCGGAGGACGACCTTGTCGAGGTCGTTGACGCCCTTGCAGTGCGTCACGGGCGCCGCCTCCTGCTTCTCCTCGGCGGCTGGCGACGACGCGGAGGCCGACATGTCCCTCCCGCGAGGCGAGCAGCGGCGAGCACGCCGGGCGGCGCAGTGGAACTGGAGCCTGGAGGGAGAGAAGTGGAGAGGCAGGCAGATGGGCTTAATTGGGGAATTTCCGGACAGCGCCCCCTCGCCTCTCTGCGTCTGGGGTGGGGTGGGGTGGGGGGTCCTAAATAATCAATCTCCTGATGCCTTTTTCTGCTCGCGATCTGCTGCAAACTTCTGGTGCTCTGGCAGCGCGTGTACGTGTTCTTGCTTATTGCTTTGCTTCAGGCCTTCAGCTCAGCTCAGCCATGGATACGCAGACGCTTTGCTGGTACGCTCCGATGATGTGCTCTGCTCCTGGTGTAAAGTGACTGTATGTACTCCAAAAGGAAGCGTTCCACTTGCTTTAATTCGTCAACAAAGTATTTTTGTCGGCGTATGTACGTTTTTGGTATTTTCCACGTATACAAGCACATCCTGTAGAGGAGTATTGGGCTTGGAGTATATTCGGCAATACCAAGCACATACACATGGTGACATGGAGATACAACAACAACAGCTTGGGATGGGAACACTTCACTATTTTTTTCACTGTGAGCCCGTTGAGTAAGAAACAGTTATTGGACTTAGGCGCCATTCAGTGCTAAAAGAAAGTTGATGGAGGAGGAGGAAAGATGCGCCATCGAGTGGGTTGATCTGCTTTGACAAAGACAAAACAATGTAGGGATAGCATTTTTTTCCTCGATTAATAAAGAAAGTGGTAAGAAGGATTTAGACCGTCGGTTTTTCCCCTTTTTTAAAAAAAATAAAGGGATTAAATAGACCGCTAGTTTTGACCCAAGGCAGCTAGCAGATGGAGTCAAGCTCCATCGATTATTCTGAGGAAACTGCTGACTATCTTTAACTTGGAAAATCTATCAACTTGCTCCGAGAAATTATGAGTATCTTATACTGCATCGAACTAGCTGGCTACAGTGCTACACCAAGCAAGCGACCAGCAAAGACGATAAAGGTGGGAGCTAGGCTGAGATCTCGCTCGAGTCCAATCACAAGATCCATGGCCGACACGACGGCTACGGTGCGCGCTGACGTAGCCTAGCCGTCGGATGGTCGCGCCGAATCCAATCAGCGCGATGCGGACGTCCCGGCGGAGATCAGCGTGATCGTGCCAGCCATGTGGGCGCGGATGGCGTGTGGGCCGCCGCGCTCGCTCACTCGCTGGGCCGCAATCGCAGGTGTGGATGTTGTGGTGCTCGGTGACTCGCGCGCCACACGACAACGCTCACGTCGTTGGTGCGCGGTCAAAGCCGCCCGGTGGTGGCTTCTTCTTCCTCTTCTCATCCGCCGCCCAACTGTGTGTGAGAGTGAAGCCTAACGTGACGTCTGACGTGAAACCGGGAAATTATGAATGAAGAAACGATGTTGACCTCGCCGTCCGTTTTTTTTTTTTTTTGCTATGCAGAATATCGCCGAAACATGGCCCAGAGAGATTTACACTCGGCCCATAGAATTTGAGCGCGCCGCAAGCCCAATAATCATGCCACTCAGGTGGGTAGAGGGAATCGGAAGTTTTGCCGAAGGCCCACCTCCTAGCCCGACTCGTTGCCGCCACTCGGCCACCCGGCCACTACGCAAAAGGGGCTCGAGCCGGAGTAATTAGCGCCACCATGGCACCAAAAGCTGAGGAGCGTGGCTACAAGGGAAGAAAGAAGATGGGGGCACAGCGATGTAGGGGCCGTTTGGTAGGCCGGATGACCTTCAGGCCAGGCTCAAATGGTGCAAGTAGTTATGATTGTTGGTAGCCTGAAGAGGGTCACGGATCAGGCCCAGCGTGCGCAAAAATGACCCATCAGCCTGCACCAAACGCCAAAATCGGTACTTCCACGCACCCGATGAAGGAAGGCTCGAAGCGGCTCGTGAGGCGTTGCGGTGACCCCGATCTTTCCTCACGCACCACCGCATGTTCCGGCTTCTCCTCCTCGTCACCGGCGTCGTCGCCAAGCCGGACCCCATAGAAGGAAAACGAATTGGACAAAGAGCAAGCAACGGGGATGGGGTGCGGTCAGCGCCGCCCCCTCGCCGGAGACATCCGTCGATGCTGGGGCCCCATGGGCCGTGGCGCGAGCGGTCTGCCTCGCAGCGTTCCCCGGCGGGGCGCCAATTCCACGGGCACGGCGGGCGGCGATAGCGCAGCGAGCAGCGTGTGGGCCGGGCCGAAGAGCGGCAGCGCGCCGAGGATGGGGAGGCCAAGCGGGCCGTGGCCGCCGCGTCCCACGGAGAGGGAGTGGAGCGCGAGGTGGAGGAAGTAGAGGAAGGCACAGAAGCTGCCAAAATTGAAGTTCCTGCCATCGAGATTCAGGTCCATGCCGTCCAAATCGAGGTCCCCATTCCGAGCTCGAGCTCCCCATTGACCAGATTGATGCCCCAACGCCAGATTTCGCTGCCGCTCGCCATGGCCGGAGGAGGATGTGGAGTGCAGCTGGATGCAGGATGCGGAGTACCTGAAGGCTGAAGCTTGGGAGACAACGCGCCGCAGAGGCGAGCGGCCGGACGTTTGGCGCGTGGCAGCGGCAGGCCAGCAAGCTGGCTGCTAGCATCGCCCAGCAAGGAAACGCAAGCTAGGCAACAAAATCTCCTCCCCTTTGGTCCCTTGTTCGTGGCTTGGATGCCCAATAGCACGGAGAAGCTTTAGACACGGTGCCCTGTTGCTCTACTAAAAGGTAAAAAGGGCACTAATTTTGTTTTTTTTCGAACCATTAAATTGGCAGGAGCACTGCCATATCATATAAGAAGGAGAAGAAAGTTTACAAGAGTTACATAAATCCTAATTACATAAATGAAGATGACGCTCAGCTCTCTCCTTCAGTTTGCGTAGCATTTCTGAGACGCAACAGTTAGCGCTAGTTAACTGTGTCATTCCCGACAACATCACCAACTCGGGGTTCCGCAGGCATTCTGCTGGAGAGCCACTTCCTCCTTGATCAAACTCAGTACTCTAAGCGGCGTAGAGCATGTTCCTTGGAAAATTCGACGGTTTCTTTCATTCCACAAATTCCAGCAAGTGTAGATGAGGATAGCTGCAAGTGCCCTTCTTTTCTCCTTTGGTGCCGAATTCACTGAGACTCTCCACTATTCCTTTAGGTCAGTCGTCCCTGGTAGTGGTACCAATCCACTCGTCCAGTCCTGAACCAATTGCCATACCTGAATAGCGAAGGGACATAGTAGGCACAAATGGGAAGGAGTTTCCATCTCACTTTGACATAGTGAGCAATTGGGGTTACACAGCCAATTTCTAGCTAGTAGTCTGTCGGCTGTTAGTATCTTTGACTGTAGTAGCGTCCACACAAAGAAACGGTGCTTGCCTTCAGCTTGTGCCCTCCAGATATGTTTGGCCTCAAAAGTGCAATATACTGCTGCAAATTGGATGTTATATGCCGATTTTGTTGTATACTCCCCGTGAGATGTCCAGTGCCAAGTTATAGTATCTGGTGTTTCAGATAGGGTAATGTTTTGTACATAATCCCATAACATTATAAACTCCGACATTTGCTCCACCGTGGACATTCTCCAAAGACCTCTTGTCCAGTTCAGATTATTGTGTTCCTCATGTACTTTCCGGCTCTTACGCCAAGCAAGCTTGTACAAGCTAGGCGCAATGTCCCTAGGAGCCGTACCATTTTTCCAGCTTGAGTTCCAGAACTCTGCCTTTTTCCCATCTCCCAGATGGACAATGGTGCTTGCTTTGAAAAGCTGTAGATCATCATCATTTACAGACGCCTCAGAACCATTCCACGGCCTATTGTTATCCTTCCATTGCAACCATACCCACCTGAGTCTTAGAGCTCGGCTGAACCTATCAAGGTCAAGGATCCAAGCCCTCCCAGTTTTTTGTTTGATTGTGTTTGGCCAAGCAACCAGACAATGTCCCCCATTAGCCTCACTTTCTCCTTTCCAGAGGAAGTTTCTCCTTATCTTATCCATTTTCTTCAGGGCCCATTTTTTCAATTGGAAAACTGAGAGAAAATATGCTGGTATTGAGGACAGTACCGAGTTTACTAGCACCAATCTGCCAGCTTTGTTTAGAAGGCGCTCTTTCCAAGCTGGTAATCTGGCTGCCACCTTATCAATGAGTGGTTGAATGTCAACTCTTCTGAGTGCTCTGGTATGAAGTGGCAAGCCGAGGTAAGTGCGTGGAAATTGTTTGATCTGACAGGGGAAGCTCTCAATGACCTCATGCAAGTTTACTTGATCACAATGTATAGGATATATTGCACTCTTCTCAGTGCTTGTTATCAGTCCAGATGCCCAACCAAATTCCCTGAGAATGGAGCTTAGGACCTGCATCTCCTCCTTCACTGGTTTAATGAATATAGCAACATCATCAGCATAATGCTGATCCTTGCCTGAACACTCCTTTGCTGAAGTTTAGAGAGCAGCCCTTGTGCTGAGGCCATACTGATCATTTTTTGCAGTGGTTCCATGGCAATAATGAATAGCAAAGGACTCAAAGGATCTCCCTGACGAAGACCATTTCGATGCCTGAACCATGGGCCCCTAGAACCTTTCAGCAATACTGAGGTTGATGCAGTTCTTAGCAGAATGGATATCCAACCACACCACCTAGGCCCAAACCCCATATTTTGAAGAACCTCCATGAGATAGTCCCAACGAACACTATCAAAAGCTTTTTGGATATCCAGCTTTAGGAAAAGGGTCGGTTTCTTATTTCTGTGCATGGCTTGTATCATGTTTCTTGTGTAGATGAAATTATCTTGAATGCTCCTCTTTCTTATAAAAGAACTTTGTACTCTTGACACAATCTCATTCATATGTGGGGATAACCTGTTTGCAAGAAGCTTTGAGATTATCTTTGCCACACTATGGGTTAGACTAATTGGCCTGAAACTTGTTAAGTTGTTGGCTTGTGTTGTCTTGGATATAAGGACAATGTGAGCTTTGTTTAGTTGGTCAAAGTGCTGCCCATGCTGTTGGTGAAAATAATTGAGTGCTGCCATGAAATCCTGTTTGATTACTGCCCATGTTGATTTGAAGAAAATTCTAATATAGCCATCAGGCCCAGGTGCCTTCTCATTTGCCATTTCAGAAATTACTGCCCAGACTTCCTCTTCTGTGAAAACATCCTCCAAACTATTATACCGATTAATTTTTTCTAGCTGCAGAAGGTCCCACTGTGTGCCGTCTCGAATTTTGTTGGCCAAACAATGTACTGAAATGCTGATAAATGTGGAGCTCCTTTTCCTCGTGCATATGTAGAGTTCTCCTGCAGCTGTTGAATGAAATTCTTTCTTCGTCTGCCATTAAGGTGGAGCACTAATTTTGTGAGGAAGAAGACATCGGCAAAGGAAAGAATTTTGCTGGTCATTTTTTGTGAGGAAGAAGAAAGCAAGAGGAGAAATGGGCCGCGGACTACTGCGCCATCTACTACGCCGACGACGGCGCCGTGTCGAGGGACAGCGAGCTGAAGAGGTGGTGGAGCGGGGTAAAGAACGTCGGGCACGGCGACCTGCGCGACGCCCCGTGGTGGCCGGCGACCTTGCCGACCTCGTGGAGGCCTGCACCACCATCATCTGGCTGGGTTCGGCGTACCACGCGGCCATCAGCTTCGGGCAGTACGACTACCAGGGCTTTTTCCCCAACGGCCCCTCCCTCACCACAGGCCCGGTGCCGAACGCCGGCGCAGAGGTCACGGAGTCGGAGTTCCTGGGGAGCATCACGCCGGTGACCGAAGCGCTGGGGTTCATGTCGATTTCCTCGGGCCCCCTGGCGCTGGCGGGGGAGGTGTACCTGGGGCAGCGGCCGGACACGGAGCAGTGGACGAGCGAGCAGAGCACCGCCAGGGCGCTGGTCGAGTTCCGGGCGAGGCTGAAGAAGGTCGCCGAGAACATCGAGAGGCGCAACGCCAACCCCGAGCTGAAGAACCGGACGGGAACGGTGGAGGGTGCCCTACACGCTGCTCAAGCCGACGGCGCAGCCCGGGCCGGTGCTCCGCGGCATTCCCAACAGCATCACCATTTGATCGGAGCGCCGCGCCGTGGCTAGCATATATACTGCTTGTTTGCCCGCCCGCCGCGTGTGCAGCTGTGTACGATACTGCTAGGATGTAATTATCGGAATAAGGCGGCCGCCGTCGGCGTTGGAGGCCGCGATTGTGTGAAATTCTCATCTTCGCCTGCAATCTCTCGCTCAGCATTTCACCCTGGTGAAGACGGCTGCTGCTGCCAACCCATCTCTGAAACTAGCTGCCACCAGAAGTTTATGTTCCTGAAAATTGACCACATGGAGTACCAGACGTCCGGACGGACTTACACTGGCCCAAGAGCTCGAAACTTCTTGACACTAGTATTGTAGTTATAAGTAAAATGTAGTCGAAACTTCTCTCAGATCGTTATTCTTCATTGAAAAATGTGTTCCGGGGTTCTTCAGAGACGTCCCACAAGTAGATCAGTATGGTGTATCAGCGTATACCATCATGTCAGCCCATCCCGTCAAATCGGATCATCCTGTAGGGAATGTAATTTTGTGAAAAATCTTGTGCCAAAGAAAATTGTAGCATTGAAGGAAGGACAAAAAAAATGCAGAGCTTTGTGATAGCTTGCACAAAAGAAATGTAGTTTCGTGATATTTACTTAAAATCACAGCGGTAGGTTGAGGACTTACCTTCTCAGCTTTATCATAGAACGTGACAGGCAATGTGACGTCTCTTTTCACACCGCTTTTGAGGTCACAAACTCTAAGCTGATACAAAAAAAAAACATGTGTTACGATTTTATTCTTCCTTATTTTCAATGGCAAATGCCAAATTTGGACTAAAGTATTTCTAATGTTTAGACATAGTAACGGATCCCAAGGGCCGTCCCATACCCTGATCCACCTTGTCGGTGATATGGAAATTCTGCAGACATGCCTTAAGATCTTTCATGCAAATTGATTTGTCCTTCAAATAGTCCCAGCCAAGTGATAGAAGGTAATCTTCCAAAACTTTAACTTTTAGGTGCATTTACATCTAGATTGAATTATCTATCAAGATTGGGCTGATGTTTCTTTGCACCTCAGGTAATGTTAGAGCATCCTGCCCATTTATTGAAATAATCACATTACTGGGTTTAATCCCAAGTTTCTCAGCATCATTGTTCAAAAATACCTAGAGACACCAAAAAGGATTTCAATAGCATCCATAATTCATACAGACTGACTCAAAAAAAAAACAGCCTTACCTCATCTACAACGAAACCACCATCGATGCCAATGTCGGAGATATCCTCCTGGAGCTGCACGTCCAACAGGGCTATTGTTCTGAGGCTAAAACCAAGAACAGGGCGAGCAACACGACTGAAATAGGTTGGCTTTAGTCAACCAACAAAAAAATATTGCCAACATTATCATGCCAATAAGATAAAGGCAGCAGCGCCCTTACAAGATCATATCGTTGTCTTAAATGACACATTGTCTAGATATACTATGTAATTCTAAAATTCTGGCAGCATTTCGGGTGATGTCGTGGTAAAAATATTTTCGTAGTTCTAGTACCAAATCAATCCACATAGTACATTTCATTACAAGAAGCACCAGTTCCCAAGAGAACTTAAATCTCAAGTACAAGTACTTATTATTGCTATGCTGAAGTCGATGTTTACCATATGCTAGCACTTCATACAAGGTTTATATACCTAATAGTGAAACTTATCAAAGCTAGCATGCTAGGGATGGCAGCAAAACCGCCAGCCAGTATCCTACGATATACCCACATGCATAGCTATCACCTCGCCTTGGGCAACGGATAATTTATGAATCCACTTCAGGAATTCACAAAGTACAGTGCCATTTATTTCACTAGATAGAGATTAACCAAATAACATGAGGATTATAGATAGGGTGACGGTGAAAAAAGCAACTTACTTGAACTGCATAAACATATTAACACATGTTACAATAGTAGAAATCGAAATAACAGCAGTATATGAGCTAGCTCCACTAGACTGCCATACCTCTGAGTTCCCCATTATGGTCAATCACCATTCCTCCATTTCCACCCTGCATCAAAGAAATACTACATAATTAAATAAGCAATTAAACAACGATACAGTACAGCAAAAATATAATTAATTACCTCAGGGATGTCACTGCTGAGGAACATATAGTAGTCACGACCTAAAATATCTGATTCTTCTAACCATTTGATATTTCCACGCCTAACCCTCATGGATGCCTCTCCGTCCCTAGCCAACACAAAAACTTCTTGACCGTACTCTGCACCACGTCCAATAGAAGGGAGCCCCAAGGTAAAGTCTAGAGAGATATCCAAAAGGGCAATGTCATAATGATCGTTGAAGTAGATAAGCTCCGCATCCAAGATAGTCTTCTTGTCCGGCAAACAAACAGATAGCTGAAAAGACAAGTGTTGATCAGGTATAGTTGAATAGCATGCCCAAGATTAAAAGAGAAAATAACCCTTGGCCATAAAAGCACCACGAAAACAACAAGGGCTCCATATAGATAGATAAGAGTAGGATAACCCTATTTTCAAGCTGAGCTGATGATGTTGTAACATGGCAAAGGCAACAATACCTGATAATGTTCAAATATCACATACAATATATAAAAGGCCATGAAATGAGTGTAAGAGGACGGTGCAAGTAATGGCTTAAGGTGAAAGGAAAAGATAATCTGGATGCACGCATGATCAAAATGACAGCACAGCCTCTGTGAGGGTCATACTTACAGAAGGAAATTTCAGAAATGAACAGGTTGGGTAAGTGTACTGAAATACCACTAAAACATGAAGGAAAAGGAAGCATCCAAGGCACCTTCGAACAATAGTGAAACATGAACATATATAATTGGATACTGAACCATCATCAAACCACACTTGCACAGTAAATGCCACACAAAAAGATGCCACATTATGTCTCTATAGCATAGAACATCCCAAGGAAAACATTTCGTCTAAAATGCAGCATGCTCTAGGTGGCTAAGTCAGTCTACACCACACATAGTGGAGGGGCTGCTCATCAAAGGCAATTAAGAACAACAGAATGAACTACTACATGCAGGCTGTAAGCATAGTAAAAGGAAAGATCATCAATTCAACTGACTCACTCTGTTTGTACCTTGGGTAAGGGATCAAGTTTTCTACCATCCTTACATACAACTCTAGAATAGGTCACTATAATAGCATGATGATGCCCAGGGGCATCAGACCATTGTCTAATGATCATACCAGTACATCGTGGTAGCCTCTTCCCATCTGCAAACACAAATGTGAATGTTATAATCAACTAGGAGGAATAGATTGGGTGAATATTGCTATTATTCTTGTCACTTCATCCTACCATCCATGATGTAAGCAATGCTGACAATGCTGCGTGCCGCACGCAGAACCACCACCTTGTCTTTTGAGCTCTGTACAGCTCTGGTTGTGCCTGGGTCCTTGGGTGCACACAAGGTAGGGATACTGTAATTAAGATCGTCTTAAGGAAAGGAAGAAAAACTTATGGGTCAGTTCTATAAGAATTATCTTTACTCAGACGTAAATCTACGTGCGCACACGCATCTAGACTTACAATACTTGGCAGTTGGCACAGGTACCCTCCACCACCAAACCCTAAATCCCCAACCAAATCACTAACCCTAACCTGAACCTCTAGTAATTAAGTGACAGATGGATTTGCAAAATTTCACGCGTTTGATGAGTAGCGAAACTATATATAAAAAAAAGGCCTCACGAAATTCAGAAGCGAACCTACTTTCTTGATCATCTCATTGACCTTATCGCACTACTTGCTCCACTTCCGGAGATCCTCAACCTTGCCAGTCCTCGGGTATGGCGGGTATCTCGGGTACTGAGGACGGGGTGCGGCAGCTGAGCCACTGGAACCCTCGCCGGCTGTTGCAGCCGACGTCTCCCCGTGCTGATCCTTCTGCTGCTGGGTTACAACCGACTCCTCTGCCCTCTGCCCTCTGCCCTGCTTGCGCTTCCTCTTGTTTTGCCTTCTTCGGAGTCGGGGCAATCGCCCCCTCTTCTTCTGTCGGCATCACGTCGGTCTTCCTCCTCCTCGCGCTTTGGTCTTCAGGTGTCTGCTTCTGCTCAGACCCTTCCTTCGCTCCTTCAGATTTCTCTTGAGATCCATGACGCGGCGTCTCCTACACCGCTTCTCCGATCCGGCGTCTGGGGGAGCGAACGAATCTGAGGTTCCAGACATTTTTTTCGAAACAACGGACCAGCTCTTCTGATTTTATATCACACGGATAAGAGCAACTCCAAGAGTACTCCAAAAAATTCTTCCCCCAAAACTATGGGCCTGTTTGGTAGAGCTCCAGCTCTGAAAAAATAGCTCCAAATCCATAGATCCAGCTAGCTCCGCCATAGAGCTGCTCCACCGTGGATCTAATATATCAAAAAACGTTTGGTACCGCTCCATTCTTGTCTTTATCTCACTGGCAATTTGGGCCCATTCATCAGAATAAAAAAATATCTCCTTCCTGGCGTTGTTGCACGCATGGTTGAGGTGCTGGCGGGCACGGCCTCGCCGGCGGCCAGGCGACCTCGCGCGCGCGCGGGCGCGGCCGCGCCGGCAGCCAGGCGGCCGGGTGCGGGGCGGGGCTTCGGCGGGCGGGGCGGTGCTTCGACGGGCGGAGCGGGGCGGCGGGCGGGCGCGGCCTCACCGGCGGCCGGGTGTGGGGCGGCGCTCCGGCGGGCGGCGTGCTGGCAGGCGCGGCCCCGCCGGTGGCCAGGCGGGCGGGTGCGGGATGGGGCGCCGGCGGGCGGGACGGCGCTCGAGCGGGCGGGGCGCGCGGGCTGCCGGCGAAGCGAGACGGCGCTCCGGCGGGCGGGGCGGTGCTCCGACGGGCGGAGCGGGGCGGCGGGCGGGCGCGGCCTCACCGGCGGCCGGGTGCGGGGCGGCGCTCCGGCGGGCGGCGTGCTGGTAGGCGCGGCCCCGCCGGTGGCCAGGCGGGCGGGTGCGGGATGGGGCGCCGGCGGGCGGGACGGCGCTCGAGCGGGCGGGGCGCGCGGGCCACCGGCGAAGCGAGACAGCGCTCCGGCGGGGGGGGCGGTGCTCCGGCGGGTACGGGGCGGCGGTCCGGCGGGCGGGGCGCGGCCATGGCAGCGCGAGAGGAAGCTGTGAAGAAATAGAACGAACCGGTCATTTTCCACTAATGAGTGGCAGTGGTGGGTAATTTCCTCCACTCCACCAAATTTGATTTCGTGGAGCACCCCCTGAGGTGCTCCACCAAATCCATGGATCTGGGGGTAGATCCACCGTTTTCGTGGAGCAGATCCGTGGTGGAGTTGCTGGATCTAAAACCGTTTGGCTGAAAAAATCTAGAGCAGAGCTATTTTTGAGGATCTGAAGCTGCGTGGAGCTCTACCAAACAGGCCTTCTTCAAAAAAAATTTCCCCAAAAACATATCAATCTACAGCATATCGCTAATAAATAGCCCCCAATATTTTAAAACAGGCCACGTCATCGTATTGGGTCCATCAGAAGGGACGCGCGAGCGTGCGGGAATCAGGATTGGGGGATGAATGCCAACGCTAAAATATACGCGGTGGTAGGCTGTTTTTTAGCGTTGCTAAAAAATTGGGGAAGGTTTGGGTGGACTGTTGAAATTTGTTTTTTCTCCTTTTTTCCTAAACCTCTTGGAGTTGCTATAAGGAAAGGGACTGTCTACCTGTCATCCGAGTGTTTCTCATGGAAGCATTCTGATTTGCTGAAACACTTGATTTTGAGGCAGACAAAATTCAGGTGCTGGCAGAGGTGCTGTCACCTGAATTTCAACACCATCAGATTTGGATCAAACGGTGGAAAATAATTGCTAGCAAAAACAACATAGAAACAACTATGCTGAGAACATAGTAAACAAACTAATGCAGAAAAGTGAAGGAAAATTATTTCTAACTGTGAGGAACTCCTCAAATGCAAAAATACAATCAGATTTTAAAATAAATAACATGCAAATTTACACAGATTTAAAATTACACAATACACAAATTAAAATTACAGCAACAATGTCACTGTAAGTCACTTATTAATAATATAGTGTAATAGAATCCCTAATATATATATGGAAGCGTATTGAAAACGGAGTGGCAGCTACGGGCTACAGTGATTGATGGGCATCGGGCATGCCGCATGCCTGCGCGGCTGTGCGGTGCACTAACGCACAGACCCCGATGCTCAGATGCATGCCAGGCAGCCGCTGCAGCCAGGCGGCAGCGGCTGCATCAGCTAGGCAGTCATGCCGCAGCGTGCAGCCATGCGGCATCAGATGGTCATGGTCAGATCAGACGGTGCCAAATTCAGGTGACGAGAGAGCATAAAACACCCGGGTAACGTATAGCTTTTCCCGCTAAAATCTAGCCGGGATTTTCGAGGAATCTGGTACCTGAATTTTCCGAACGCCTTTATTCCCTTTCGAGCTTTCAGTGTTAAGGTTTGGCTTGAAGATTTACATGGTCCGACGGTCATTGGTAACCTGCAGTGGCCCGGCGGAGGTGGCGGCGGCGCGGCATGACCGACGTCGCCATGGCCTCGACCCCTCGCTCCATCAACTCGCTTCGGTTGGCACGAGCACGACTGCAGCACGACCCTCTCCCTCAATAGTCTCGAGCCGGACAGAGTTCAGCAGAGGGACGACACGCTTGCGGTCTTCTTTTCTCTGATGCAGCTCAAGGCGCTGCTCAGTCTGACCTCATTCTACTCTTTGCACAAAATCCCGGAGATGCAACTTGGGGAAAATTAGACGCAAGTCAGGATCCACGGGGTACAAAGAAAGGTGTACCATCGTTTGCAAATGAAATGGCAAATTATTTTACAACTCCTGCTGGAACACAAGAACAGGGCGAGGATGGTACACACATACTCGTAGAGCCATTTAAGCACGTCGCTGGCACTACAGGTAAACACAAGCACAAACCCATCGTTTCGATTGTTCCAGTAGCTAAGTGTACTCATCAAGCCGCAACGGCATCTTGTTTCCTCTCGATCAGGCAGAACATGGAGGCGAGGCGAGGTTTCAGTCAATTTCGCCTCTTCCTCTCGCGCTCGGCCCTCCGGCGCGCCCGCCGCTGCCTTCCGCCGGACTCGTCGTCGAACTCCGAGTACTTCTCGTCGAGCTCCTCGAATGATTTCTGCATGTCAAAACGATGGTGATTGGTTATGGCGATTGAGCAAGGGAGAAATTAGATAGTGCTCGAATGAGGGAACAGCAAGCACATACGTCTCGGAGCTGCATGAAGCTGACGGTGTAGAAGGTCACGGCGGCCGCGGCGATGATGCCGAGGACCGGGACGGCCATCTGGGCAGCTGCACCTTCCATGGCGGACTGAACTGAACGGCCACCACGATCTCCGAGCTGAGCCAACCGGTGCCAGCGGCCCTATCCAAATACACATATCGCTTCTGTGATTTTACACTAACACCCTGCCGAAACAATAGATTTGTGTCTGAACTACTAGGACAGCATGTAGTCCGGCCCACCCCCAGACGTTCGCAGGCCATAGCCAACAATCGGCCTAAGACGCGGATACCGCGCGGCCTGACACCCAATACCTGGCGCATTCACTCGGCCCACGCAGATGAAAAGCAACACATTGGGTATGGGGCCGTTTGTTATGCCAGCCCAGCACTGATTTGGCCGCCACGCAAGCAAAGCAAAAAGGCCGTTGCATAAACAAGGAGAATTTAGGGGGTGTTTGGGAAGAGGGGATTAAATTTTAGCCCCCATCACATCGAATGTTTGGACATTAATTATGAGTATTAAATCTAGACTAATTATAAAACTAATTACAGAACCTCTGGGCTAAATCGCGAGACAAATCTATTAAATCTAATTAGTTCATGATTTGACAATGTGGTGCTACGGTAACCATTCGCTAATGATAGATTAATTAGGCTTAATAGATTCGTCTCGCGATTTAGCATAGGGGTTCTGCAATTAGTTTTGTAATTAGCTTATATTTAGTTCTCCTAATCAGTATTCGAATCCAAAACCCCCTAGCTCCTGCACTTGCTTGTTCAGAGTTAAGTACGGAAAATGCTCTGATGCACAAGTCACACTACAACGCTCATGCTTACGTAATTATTGCTAGTACGTTAAAACATTGTCATACATCGCCATAGCTTCGACCGATGCAGGTGATGTCACTGCAGTTGCAGGCCCCTGCAGCACGACCTCTGCAAGTCTGCAAGCAGGGCTGCAGGGGGCTCTGACGGCTCAGTTATCCTTGGGAATGTAGCCGCCGGCCGACCGACCGGCCTCGCGCGCACATCGTCGCTCGCCGTCGAGCGGACCACCGTGACGCGCGGATCGTGGGAGAAGATAGACCGGCCGGCCGACTGAAGGAGGGGATCGAGACGACGGGGGCCCTGGCGTCGTCGATCGCGTCGCACGTGCCGTCGGGGTGCTGAGCGCGGGGCTGTCGCTGGCGGTGCTCGCGAGCCCCGGCGAGATCATCCGGCGGGCGTCGCGGCTCGAGGACGAGCTCAAGGAGCTGCTCCGGGTGGACGGCGGCGGCCGCGCGACGGGGCCGCAGGCGGGGGAGCAGCAGGGCGCCGGCGGGCAGCAGACCAAGGAGAGGTTCCTGCGCGCGTACGAGCGGCTCAAGAGTCAAGACCGAGCTCCTCAACGACCGCGCGTTCAACCTCGACTTCACCGAGGAGACCAGGCAGTGGCTCGCCAAGATACGCTCCCCTTGCCGTGCAGCTTTCGAACGTTCATGCGCAGTGGCACTGCACACTGAGTTCTCCTTTTTGAACATTTGCGCAAAAAGTATGCGCGTAACCATCGGTTGTTACAAGTTTTAGCTATGGACGTACGGGACGATCACATTTTATACAGCACATGTGATTGGGTGACGTTCGGGACAAAGGAGCACGATCTAGCTAGATTAATCTTTTCCCCTTGAGATAATGCGATCTCGACATTAGTTGGAGCCTCTTCTATTATTTCCGATCTCAAATACAAGTAAACACTTTTTTTTAACTTTGACGATCAACATAAAAAATGACAACATAAGATTGATGCAACTGAATTCACCACAGAAACATAATGACGTTGTTAATCGAAATGACATTTATATTTGGGGCTGTAGGGAGTAGAGTTTTCTGACCAGCACAAAAAATGCATAGCCTTTGATCATGTTCAGAAATGTAAATGTTTTTAAGAGAAAAGGGAGCAAAACTATAGTGCCTAAGTGTAAAATACAAAAAAAGAAAAAACGTTCAACTTCTGAAATGATCCACGAAAACAAGAGAAATCTCTAACACAAGGCATGTTGGACAGTTCGAGCCATTCGCGTGGCATAGGAAGCGGCCCGTTGGTCCAGCTCCCGTGCTGGTGGACTAATGCTAAAGTGAGTAGCAAATGTTAATAAACATGAGTGTCCGTAATTTCACCAAATAAAGTCTGCTTAGTGGGGGTATGTGTCCTCGCTTTGCTCTATGTGTATCCGTCCGATTTTTACCAATAAACAGGCAAATGAGTGGCACCTTGCAGATTAATCGAGCATAGACGACCTTGCTTGTTCTTTTAGATGCTACAAAGGCTTGGCTGTCTCGCAAAAAAAAAAGAAGGAAAAAGATGAGATGCTTAGATTTTGGATGATATCCGTCAGAGAATCAGGGATCACCACACAAAAAGCCATAGACGATGCCTAGCTAGATTCCAAGGAAATGAAACGTTAACGTCACTGATCTAGCTTGCCAAACAGCATCCGCGATCCCAGGCGAAAGAGACGTTGCGAGCCGGTCCAGGCGAAGCTTTCTCCAGGCAGCTGCAAGAGTCCACCTCGTCCCGTTTTGTCGGACAATGCTGCCTATTTGGACGGATCCTGTGCAATGCATCGGCGCTCGAGAATCGTGGCAAGGACCAGTGAAAAAGCCATGCCTCAAGATGGTAAGCTGGCCTGGTTGGCTGATTCGACCAGTCAAATCCTGGACAAATTCTACAAACAGCAAACAAATGGAAGCAGTAATTCGTAAAAGGAGTAGTACGTACAGTAATAATAATCTAGCAAAAAATGATAAAATTTCTCACCACGCGAAATGGTCCACTCTTATTTCGTTGGGCAAGCGGCCCAGGTAGAAACTTGGCCCACTGGCCCAGCCCAACCAAATAAATTCTCCTTCAGCTTCTGTTGTTGTCTACTCCCTCCATCCCGCAAAGAGTGCCCTCTAAATTTGTTCTAAGTCAAACTATCTCATATTTGATCAAATTTATATAAAAATATTGTCTAAAAAGTTTCATTAGATTCATTATAAAATATATTTTCATAGCATACCTATTTAGTGTTATAAATATTGGTACTTTTCGTTATAAACTTGGTCAAACTTAAAACAATTTGATTTAGAACAAACTAAAAACACTCTTTGCAGGATGGAGGGAGTAGTATGTTTCATCCTATTTCTCAATAAAAGTATATCCCAGTGATGATAAAAATGTGACCTCTGCTGTCATGTTTTTCTACCGCAGATGCTGGACTACAACGTACCTGGAGGTGAGCGGATGAATCACTGCACAATTTACACCGTGCTTTAGTTCTGCACAGGGCTCTGAGTACGCTTCGGTTTTGCCTTGTACCTCTCGCCGCTCTTCTTTCTGAAGGTAAACTGAACCGTGGGCTCTCGATGATCGACAACTACATGCTGCTGAGGGAAGGGACAGAGGTCGACGACTTGGACTTCTACCTGGCCCGCGTGCTCGGTTGGTGCGTCGAGTGGGTAAGCACCAATGCACCATCAACAATCCGTGGCTACTCTGCTACCAAGCGTTGGAGCATCGCTAGTGTTTGACGAAATGTTTCTCAACCGGTCTGTAGCTCCAAGCGTCTGGTCTTGTGCTAGACGACATCATGGACAACGCGTACACGAGGCGAGATAACCTGAGCTACACAGCTCCTGGGACAAGTCTACCCATGGACGATCTTCGCAAAAAGAAGTCGTCAGTGACTTGGGAGTTATCTGTACTACCCAAGATCTTATCTAGACAAATCTGTCTAGTCGTACCTTGTAATAACAAGTCTGTAGTTTCAGATCTTCGGAGCACAACACCCAAACAACCCAGAGAGGTTGCAAAGGTAGTCTCCAGTCGATGAAGTCATGAAAAGTCTACTCGTGTAAAAAGTCTGACTACCCGGATATCTGAGTACTCGCGCTCCGCAGAAAGGGGTTGCATTCTTCACGTACTCTACATCATGTATCTGAAGAGGCTCATAAGAGCAGTTTCGTGCGCAGACACTCACGACTACCGCACGAGCAACTATCAGGGTAATTCGAGAGATGCACTAAAAACAAAAATTTAAGCAAGTCGACAAGCAATAAAATTTGCGACAAGACTTCAAATAATTTACACTTCATTACATTCATGACATGTTATATTACAACGACATACTGTTTTTACATACAACCACTCAAGGTTTATCTGACCGGTTACCTCCTTAGCAATGGGAGCCATCTCTTGCAGGTATTGTTGGAATTGCTCATCAGAACAATCTTCTGAAATTCCCTCCACCACAGGAGCCAAGTCAGCTTGCGGGTAGAAGGACTTTACTATGGCCAACAACTGCTTTGAGACGGACCCGACCATCTTCTGAATATAACCAGTGATCTTTCCGGGTACATCCTTCAGTATCTCCACCAAGGGGCGGGGCTCCACGCCTTCTGCCGGAGGCTTCACCATATCGGCAACAGGCTAAGCGACCTTTGTTAGCTCCTTTAGAGCAAGCTGGATTGCCACCAACTCAGCCTCTTGTGCTTGGAGTTTCATCATAATATCTACCAATTGGACTTCTCCGTTGACGCGCAACTTCTTTTCCTTCTCCAGGTTGTGCTCCAGAGTTTCGTACATAGAGGACAACTTGTCGTGTTGATCCGTCACTCGGTAATACGAGTTCTGCTAGTCTATGATGCTACCTTGGAGATCCTTTTTCTCTTTGGTGACCGCTACAAGAGCAACATAAAGAGCAACTCAGAAACATCAAGTGCAAATTAGTACTCGAAGACCAGCGGGAGGTGACAACTTACCTTCCAATCGATTTCTCAACCCCTTGTTGCATTTTCGAAGACGGTCTTTCTCCTCTGTGGTTTTCTGCACAAGGTTTCGGTACTCGGTAGCTTGGCCATCATACTTCATAAGTAACCGGGAGGAGTACTACCGTTCTTTGGCTAGCTCGTATTCCAGCGCTTGAGCCTGCATGATGGTGTCCCTGTAACCTTGGATCATCTTCGACTTCCAGCGGGAGCGATTGATCAGTTTCTGCAAAACAGAGCAAGTACTCGTGTAAGTAATGAGTATTGATTTCAAGTTGAGGACTAATGCATAGGTCAAACTTACCTATGTGAACTCACCTACACGGCGATGCATCTTCATGATCGTGGCCTCCATTTCTATGGTGGTCAGAGGGTCAGTAAGGAGTTGGATCTTCTCCAGGTCCACCCTTTCAGCAATCCACGGCTCCTCGCGCTGTTCGGCATTCAGCGCACCAAGAGAAACCAGCGCCTAGCTACTTGACGGACCAGCCTCCGAAGGCAAAAGGGAGGTCGCGCTGCAAGTAGTCGACGGCCCCACCTCAGACGGTGAGATCACAGCTAGCACTTGCAGCGCGCCAGCAGCTTCGACTTCAGCTTCTGACTCGGGGGCTACAAGAGTAGCCTCAACTCCAGTATTAGTCGCCACCGCTATCTCAGTCTCCGCCTCCGGCTCGGGGGCTACCAAAGTTGCCACCACTGTGGAGTAGTCGCCGCCACAGGCTCGTCCACCGGCAGGTCGGGGGCTGGCACTACAGACACATTAAGTGATGCAATCACATCATACATAAGGGCCACGACAAGGGATACAATACCTAATGCTACTTCTGGCACCGGTTGCTCCTCTGGCGGCAGAATCGAAGGCGCTGGGATGAGTTCCTGGACTGAGCAACTACTGCCATCAGCCGTGGACTTTGGGCTCAGGCTTACAATATCCACATCGGTGGATTTCCAAAAAAAGACAAGCATCAGAACATGCTACACGACAAAGTAAAGTCACAATCAGTACTCGGGTACTTACTTTGTAGACCGCCTTATCTTCAGGGAAGGCTCTGCCCCCAGGCGCAGGGACTTGACTGTGGGAGACGACTTCTTCGGCGTGGCTTGTTGGACCGCAGCTTGATCCTCACCAGCCTTGGCTGCCATCTCCACTCTTGGAGTAGTCTACGCCGTGACGGGTTTGGCCCTAGCAATTGGAAGCTCCTTGTCATCCTCTAGCTTGATGATCTTCTTCGTCATCAGCAGCTCCTACTGCACAACTTCCGTAGTCGTCTTATCCACCTCTGTCTCCTCCTCGACTGCCTGCAAGTCGTTCATGTCAGAATCAAGATAGGCATGGCGGAAAGGGAAACAACTTACGAGTATTCGATCCTCAGGATCTTGTCCTTCTTCGAATGTGATTATTGGAGGTGGGACTTCATCGGCGGTCGATGACTTCTTCACCACCCGCTTGACAGTGACAGTGCTTTCTCTTCGGGGGTGGTGCCAATTCAGTCTCCAGGACATCTTCGGCTTCACGCTTTGACGCCCTGGAGGAAGACCCTACCTTGTCTAACAGACGGGGTTTGACAACGAATTTTTTCGCTCCTAAAGGAGGACCAATCCTCCGACTCTTCTTCCTCCTCCTCCACGATCGCTTTCTATACAGACGCAATGGTCTGCACATGCGGAGCGGCGTCAGAGCCATTCGATCCGGGTGGAGGAGGAGTAGAGCAAAATAAGTGAATTTATTTCTGCAAGAATAGACAAGTGCACAAAAATTGTTATGTGCAAAATTGAATTGGGGTTCCAATCTGTAGTAACTCAACAACCCTCGGAAAAAATCCGATGCAGGCAGAGCTAACCCCCCTCAATGAAATGCGTGAAGATTACCGTCTTATGAGCGTAACTCTCCAATGGCCAGGGATCACCGGAAGCAGCCCTCCAGTCGATGAAGTCTTGCTCTTGGAGAAGCTTGGCATCTACATACGCTTGGATATCCGTCTCCTTTATCACAGACTTCTTCCAGCGCAGGTTTGGTTGGGTAGAGCCATCTGGTCCGTTTTGCCGTACTTCGGTGCCGGCAACTGGATCTCTTTCTCCTTCTTCACGGTCTTCCTCTTCTTGGTTTCCGCCGCCTTGTTGGATGACGCTTTCTTCACCGTTCGTTTTGCCATGAGGATCTTCTTGCGCATGCGCTCGGGGGCTAAACGATGGGGGAGGGTGGCACTCGAGCTCAAATATTGCAACTGACGGCGCTAGGGCTACTGCGAGGAAGATGAATAGGCAGAATGGTTCGGGTGAAACGGAAGGGAGGAATTCCTGAGGCACAGTTAAAACAGAGGCGAGGTTAACGAGAATATTCCGTTTTACACGCTCGTAGTTATCGCTTGACAGTTTCCAAATTTTTCGGAAGAGATAAGGTTACTGTTGGCGAACAGTCACGTTGACTAGTGGTTGACCCTTATATCGAAACTAGTCGTGTAATGGCTCGGGGGCTGTGTGCCACGTGCCCATCGGCTAAAAAGTTTTTTCTTTAGGTTTTAAGGTAAAAGAGATGTGAAATTACAAGATTAACCCTCAGCTTTGATTCAACCTAAGGCTTGGGAGCTACTCCATATGGATTGCGATTTTCATCGCACTTCCATATAGAATTCAAGATTGAAGATTCAAGATCAAGTTAAATGAGGCTTGAAGTCGCATGGCAGAACTTGAGTGCGTTTGAAGACTGAGATATGATGGAATACTCGAAGAGTACCACAAACTAGTTGGAGAAGCCTACAAAACTAATAAGGACTGCTACATTTGACTAAAAGGTACTCAGGGGCTTGTCGGTCATACATATATGGGCCCATCGGAAGATTTGGACAGTCCTACAATATGGGGTTGTACATCGAGATGTGTCAGACATGGAGACTACGGTGCAGGACGACGTGGTCTACGTGGAGGAAAAGAACTAGTTGAGGATTAAGAAACTACTCGTAGCAATTAGAGTAGGACTCTCTAGACGAATCCGACTAGTACTCTTGTAAACAATCGACCTGTAACCGTACCCCCGGCAATATAAGGTGAGGCAGGGACCCCTCCAAACAACTTCAATCAATACAATCCAACCAACACACATGACGTAGGGTATTACGCGATATAAACGACCCGAACTTGTCTAAATCGTGTTTTCGAGTTCACCATCGAGTTCCTGATCTCAGCGTGCTCCACGCATAAAACACTACCTCGGATACCTCCTCGGTAGGTTGCCGGATCTAAATACGGACACTAGAGGCCTTATGAACCTGTCTTATGTGAACTGAATCTGTTAAGTAATATAACAATACAGTGAAACTCTCTGTAATTTTTTTGTCATTTGGACTTTCTGAAGGACATATTTTTGGAGTACGAGTCAAGAGTTTACAAGCACCTGGTTTCGACCATTGATGCTGAGCCGGACCGCGCGATTCGGGAGATTCTGAAGATCTTCTTGAAGAAGACTTACAGGAGGAAGAAGTAGACACATTTTTCTACTATTTTATGCTACTTAACTAAGAGGTCAACCTGGAGAACACTCTAAGGGGGTTGAGGTGTGATGAATAGCACCCATATATAGCGTACGTAATACCCATGCTTGTTTTATTAACATGTAATATCCGCTCCTGCCAAATTGAAGGACTAGGATGTGTATAAGATCTGGAGGAGGTACGAGTTAATAATGTAATAGTAAAAGAACTATATATGCAATAAAAAGTGCTCCACACTACATATAATAAGATCATTGAGGCATCAAACTGAGTCGCGGGGAATGTGCATCGGACGGATGGTGTTGTGCAGCTCCGCAGTACTCAGTTTGATGCCTTCATGATCTTGTGCTGTTGGCAGCTGTGGAAAAGGCGCAATGGCGCTGTGTTCCGGCAGGAGCATGCGACTCTGCGCGAGGTGCTGATCTTGTGCCGGCAAGAAGCGAGGCTGTGGAGATGCCGCTTGCCAGGGCGCTCTACCAAGCAAAAGATGTGTTTAGGTTTCAAAAGAGCTCCATGCTATAGCACAACATAAATTTGTCTTGTTTTTTATTTTCTTTTGTTATGTTTGCATTTCATATCCCAAGGGTTAAACAATATCAAGCAAAGACATGTATGAGAAGAAACAAAAAAAAGTTTTCTAAGAAGATACTTTTTTTTATCAAGTTTGAATGGTTTGAGAAAGTAAATCAAATCCATGTATTCTTTGTAATGGTCAATGGATAGAATGGATTGTTCACCTATAGGCTATAGCCCACCTCCTCCTAGGCTTCTACGGGCTACTGCATACACCGCTGTCCATTGCCGGAGACTTCTCCGTGATGGTCTTCAGAAAAACTTGCGCAGCTGCAGCTAGCGCGGACGCGTCGCACAGCAACTGTCTGCGATGCAATGCGCTTCCAATGCACAGAATGTTTTTACGTGTTTTTCTTGGCCGATCGGGTACATGCCCTTACCTTGCTGGCTGCCGAACACCGTTAGAGGCCACGCGCCCATGGCATGCCAGATTGGGTTGGGATCTAGTAGCTATTTTCCACTTTCGCACGGCGCGTCCATGAGCAAGCAGAGCCCTCCATGCCATTGCCACGGGTGCTGCGAGCGCAGCAGCCACACGCCGTGGCAAACTCGCGGCCGGGCATCAAACCGGACGCCCGCGGCCTCATGCAGCAACAGTCTCGCTAGCTGGCGTCCTGTGACCTGTGTCACTCTCTCTACGGTCGGTCTGCCGATCTGGAGCTGACCGCGCCATGCCCGCCTGCTGCTTGCTCCCGAATTCCTTTCCCTCGCAGCAGCTAGCGGCTGCAGCCTGCGTGCATGTGAGGGCGGTGCGCATGCCGGCCGCATGTTCGCTTCGCTTCATTCCGCCATTGATTGGTTCTCTTTTTCTAAGTGAAGCATCGGGAAAGTTGCTTCCGATCGCACTAACAAAATACAGTACGTGTGGTGATGTGATTGCAGTGATGCTGATGGATCAGACAGTTATTGTGCGTGCAGGGAGGGGAGGAGATCGATGGATGCGGCTAAAGAAAGGGCAGCCTGATGATGCACCTCCTGCGCGCAAACTAAACTAGTATCGCATCAACTGAAGGGAGGGGACTTACTAGAGTTAGCACACGTACCTACGTCTTGCAGTTGCAGATATATATGTGCATGCAGGGAGTAGTTGTATATTGCACACCGATTGTCACTGGACCCGATGGCTATGTCAGGCTAGAGCCAGTTCAGTAAAATATGAAATTCGCTCGCCCTCTCCGCATACATGCTCAAATTCTGCGTAAAAGTTTCCGTACCTCTGGGTCTCATGTTAACCTCGACCAGTTACATCAGGAGCCTGACATATACTAGAATGTGTACGTTTTTCATTTAGAAGGATGATGTAGGGCGTTACGCAATGGACACATGCACGTACAAAGCTATATAGGATATAGGGGGTGCATATGTCCCACGTCCCAAGGATGTTTAAAAGGATTCAACTCATTCATGTTTCGTCTTTTGTTTAGAGAGACTTAGAGAGTGTGGGCGAGCTAAGATAAACAAAGTTATTTCTGTGGTAGCTTCAAGCCGAATTGAATTTGTGTCAGACTATTGTAACCAACCGCCGGTGATTCAGGTCCGTTTGGATACACCCGTTAAACTTTAGCACATGTCACATCGGATGTTTGATACTAATTAAGAGTATTAAATATAGTCTAATTACAAAACTAATTGCACAGATGGAGTCTAATTCGCGAGATGAATCTATTAAGCCTAATTAGTCCATGATTTGACAATGTGGTGCTACCGTAACCATTTGCTAATGATGGATTAATTAGCCTTAATAGATTTATCTCGCGAATCAGACTCCATCTGTGCAATTAGTTTTATAATTAACTTATATTTAATCCTTCTAATTAGTATCCGAACATTTGATGTGATCCTGCTAAAATTTATCACCCCGCCCAGTCAGTAACCACACCGCACCGGTCGACGTCGTTCTGGCAATGCATCCGCTTCAGGACGCGCACGGGGCCCGGCCGGGCTCTGGCCGCGCGGCGCGCCCTGCCTGCAACATACGTGGAGCGTTGCGCGGGCGCATATATATACCCCTCCATAGTCTACTGGCAACTGCAGGGACAAGAAGAAGGCAAGAGAGGCGAAAACGAGCGGCGATGTCTCAGCTGAAGACGGCGTGCAGCGGTGGAGAGCGCGGCCTCGACGGCGAGCTCGAGGAGAAGCTCCTCCTGCACGACGATGACGACGGCGACGGCGCGGCGCCGCCGCCGGCGAAACGCTCCGCGGGGGCAGCGCTGCTGCAGAAGCGCGGGGGTTGGCGCCGGCACCATGATCTGCAGGGCGCTGGTGGTGGTGATGGCGTCGGCGACGACTACCGCGAGAGGTTCGTCCGGGCGTACGACCGCCTCCGGGACGAGCTCCTCGCCGACGACTCGTGCGAGCTCACCGACGAGGCCAGGCGCTGGGTCGCGCAGGTACGTGGACGTCCTCGTCTTACGAATACGTATGCGCGCCTGCATTATCGGCAGTTCGGCTGATGTAGCAACTGCGCAGATGACCTAAATTGGTACCATTTGCTCAGCACTACTCATTTTGCAGCTTCATGTTCAAATGCTTTATTTTAGCAACCAGGGTGATCGGTCTTTGATGTCAGGAGTCACCTTTCATTTGAAAAGGTGTACTTAAAATAGATTTGTATTCAGAGCTTGCGAGAATCAGAACGAGTCTTTAACCAAGACTGCGTAATTCGATTCAAAGAGAGTGGATTTTCTGCATGATTCGGTGCCGATTTGCAGGGGCCACGTTCTTTCTGGGCCGCTCGTTTGGCATGAGCCTACATGGTTGGCCCATTCAGTGCACGCTAGAGTCGGCCCATTTAAAATCCCACTCTTCCTCCTTTTCTTATCATGTTTCTGGGCAAATTCTGCCCGTTATGCCCAGGGAATCTGGGACAAACCAGGCCTAACCGCACGCTCCTCTGAAAGAAAAAAAAAACGTCCCTTTGGAAAAATGGCCTGACCATCACCGGTATATTCCTCTTATAGTTCTACAAAGAAATAGGGACGAATCGTACATGCAAAATCAGCAGAAGTAGGGCTAAAGAGAGCCAAAAAAAAAAGGATCTTTCATGGATTCAATTTCCACCAGAACCTGAGATTTATAAATCTGAGCTGTTTTGTTGTACTTGTACAACCGTATGTGCTAGTCTCACCAATTCTTTGACATTTTCATGCAGATGATCGACTACAATGTACCAGGAGGTGAGGAAGCATCAATCTGACTATTCCAATAACATGTATTGGGTTGTTAAATAACATCACAAATGTTTGATCTTCTTTGAAATTTGGAAATATCCTAAGCAAAAGCTGCTGGTTCTATCCATCCAAACATGGAACACAATATTTCTAAGCTTTCATGCAAAATCTTGAGTAAATTTTTAAGTATAATAGAATTTGTTAACATGTTGACCTTTTCTTTTTTTTCTCTCTCTAAAGGGAAACTGAATCGAGGCCTGTCAGTGATTGATAGTTACTTGTTGTTGAAACAAGGGAGTGAGGTTACTGAAGATGAATTTTTCCTTGCTTGCGTCCTTGGTTGGTGTGTTGAATGGGTAATGCCGCTAATGACCCTCATAATTCCAAACACATTTATTTTGTTCAGAGAAGGGGTTGCCTGATACTTTTGTTGTCCAAAAAAAAAATGCAGTTTCAAGCATGTGCACTGCTGCTTGATGATATCATGGATGGTTCACATACGAGGCGAGATCAGATTTGCTGGTTCCGACGACCTGAGGTGCTTAAATTGACATCTCAAATTTATTTTTGTGATGAATATATACACTTTTATGGTATTAACTTACAATGACTAAGCTGCAATAAAGTCTAACTAATATTTATTTGTGTTTATAGGTTGGTCTTCGAGGTATAAATGATGGTATTCTACTTAAATGCCACATTACACGTTTGATCAAAAAGTACTTTAGAGAAAAAACTTACTATATTGATATCTCTGAATTATGGAACGAGGTCAGTCTCCTTTCTGAAACGCCACTCAGCAAATCGACAAATTTTGTGATATTGCTTCTCAAATATTACTGTTTCAATGCCTTGTTCAGATAGCTCTGCAGACATCTTTAGGACAGATGCTTGATCTTATTAGCACACATAATGGGGCAGATGAACTTGCAAAATACAATATAGAAGGGTACGTAATTTGTTTAATTCTTTAAATAATTAGAGCTGCTTATGTTTGTGCCTTTTCTTCTGTCATGTAGGTACCGTCGTATTGTCAAGTACAAGACATCTTACTATTCCTTTTATCTCCCTGTAAGTCTGAAATTCAGAACAATTATTCGTTTTAAAAAATCAGAATAATTACTCTTCATTTCTCAGTTTTGCATATGAAATTATTTATCTGTTATACTTCCATTCCAAGACATGTATTAGTGACACAACTTTTGCGTAAAACATGCACGAAAGGTATATTGATCAGGTAGGTTTCTTGGCACCTTTGTTTTATATAAGATTCGAGTGTGAACTAAATTATAATGATTTAAATCTCAAACCCCCTATGCAAACATGCGTCGACCTTTTTTTTAGCTCATGGGGTTTGCTAAATACATATACTCTAAAGTCCGAACTTCACACTCATTCTCTATTCGCATAAGAACCCTTCCACAGATAAGCTACTTTTTTTTCTGAAGATAACCTGCATATCTTCTGTATAATGCCTTTAGGTTGCTTGTGCATTGCTGTTGTCTGGTGCAAAATTGGAAAACTTCAGTGAGCTAAGGGATATACTCATTGAAATGGGTATATATTTTCAAGCACAGGTAATATTAATCTACATTAATCTATGATGAAATGATTAATGATATGTCTGCTTCTGCTACTAGATTATATCTCCCATGACAATTGCAAAAACCTTTCAGGACGATTACTTGGATTGTTTCGCTAATCCTAATACCATAGGCAAGGTAAAATAGAAGCACAAGTTGTCAGAAATTCATTTTCTAACAGAATAAGTAATATTCATGGAGTGCTCTTCTCCATTTTAGATTGGGACTGACATTGAGGATCACAAGTGTTCCTGGTTAATTGTGCAAGCTCTTGGCCATGCCAATATTAACCAGATAGAAGTATTACTTGTAAGGAATTTCTTATAACCGTATAGCTGAACATGTTTAAGGAACATTGACGTCTTATATGTTCATTTCTAGAAAAACTATGGGAAGAAGGATTCAACCTCTGTTTCCAAAGTGAAAAGTACTTACTCGACTCTTGATTTAAAGGTATTACTGAACTAGGGATCTTGATATTCCTTTGCACGATTTTTTACTAGTCACATACTCCAACATCTACAGCCTACAGGCATGATTAATTTTTTTTAGAAAAAAAATGATGCTTGCTAATGCACACACCCTGGCACCTTGAGTGCATATATGTCCATCTGCATTTGGCTATGGTAAAGACAGATTTTTCGCTGTACCTTTTGAATTCACACTGCTAACTCTGATGTTCGTGCGAGTCCCTTTTTTTGCCTCACTTTGACTGCTCTCATGCCCAGGACATGTTCTCCGAGTTTGAAGATCGAGCATACAATCACTTGGTCACATCTATCGAAGCCCAGCATGACCGTGCTGCGCAGGAGATCCTGAAATCGTTTCTGAAGAAAATCCACAGAAGGAAAAGGTAGAAGAGTGAAATCTGACTCGTGTGGACAACAGGACAGCTGCTCGCGTCAGGGGGACATCTTCAGCCCTATCCTTCAGAACATTCAGAGATCTGAAGAAAAGGTTGATGAAACCGACGAGGCATGAGTTCCCAATGACTTGTGTATTATCGGTCAGTTCCAAATGGTTGGTATTTCAAAATGTTTGTTACACAGCTACTAGCTAATAGCTACATGTATTCATGGTTGTTTCATGTGAACTGTATCAAATCTAGTGCATGTTTTCCTCCGTGAATGAAGGGAACCAAGTCGCCGCAAATGGATGGTTTTCTGGTTCTTCCTCTGTTCTATTTCGCCATCCATGCAATTTATGTATAACTGTTGTAGTGCTATGATTGTTTACTGTTGTCTTTGATGGTTAGGCTCATCCTGGAATCGCATTACCAAACTGCTCTGTTTTGAAAAAGAATTCCTCTGTTTTGAAGAACTGATTAGCATCAGATGTTCAGAACAGAATCCATACGTTGCAAATGTGCGACAGCTGATAGAACCAAGCAAAAGTGAATTCTGAAATTATCATGTAGCAAGGCTGGGTGCCGCAATTATTGATTTTTGGAAACTGTTGGGCTAGCCAACTGACTACCACTAATACGATGAGGTCAGTATGGAGCTACTCCTATTCCTTTCTACCCTTCTTTTCCTGAAAAGGGAAGTGTATGGCGCTGTATCCCTTCCTGCAAATTCCTGATCAACACGGACGCCACATTTTCTCCGTGATTGAAGGAACCTTACCTTTTGCCTGGTTTCAAGGCATTGATATGGGGGAGAGCTATTCAAAGAATGTTCCTTTCTTTTGCTGAATCTTGCAGACTTGCATGTACATGGTATAGGCATACAGCTCACAGCTGTGTGTCTAGAGTTCACAGTTCTCCGAACAGTGACATGGCCGCACGGTGCTTGCCTGCTTGCGTAGGGCTCCGGCTCGGTCAAGGGAAAAATGTGAATCTGAGATTTACCGACCAGTAACAATCGGGACGTTGTCACGTTGAACTGCTTAAACTGGTATGCAGAGGTAAATAGAATCCTGATTACTTTTTGTATCCTACTGCACCACTACTGAAACGGAAAAGTTTCAGTAAATTTCCCTCGGACGAGGAGGGAAGCAAAATTCACAGTTTCACAAATCATGAACTAATTAGGTTTAATAGATTCGTCTCGCAAATTAGTCTTCATCTGTGCAATTGATTTTATAATTAGTTTATATTTAATAATTCTAATTAGTATCAAACATTTGAGGTGACAGGAATTTTAGGAGGTTCTAAAAAACTAAACCCTCGGTAGGACAACAGTAAAAGTGTAGAATACTGAGAGCAGAGGGGCATGGATACCACCGGCCGCAACACGATTCAGCCAGAAATGGCCAAGATCCCTCGTAGTCTGCCGGACCAAATAAAGAAAGGCATTTCCTTTCGCTTTTCGTCATGATCGATCAGACGGCAGATGCGCCTGTCCAAAACGTTACAAAACACCACGCCCTATGCACTCCGGAATAAGGGTTACACAGACAGGATTAATCTACGCTGTCAAGTTGGTTCCATGGTTAAACCATCGCCGTCTCGTGCGCATTGGTCGCTGCAGCAAGCCAGCAACACCCGTTTCCCCCGAGAAAACAACCCGCTAGCACCGTGCTGCATGTTTGTCGTCTGAAACACTCGGACCAGGGACTTGTTTCCTGCGTCCAATGCATGGGTTCATGGTAAATGTAAAAGTAGCACAGTTATGCAGTGGGTTAGCGTAACTGCCTTGTACTAACATAGTTACAATAAGATTACCAATGGCCACAGCTGACACAGATGTTCTAAGGACAAATCACAGAGCTGTAACTATTGGAGAGCTGGGGTGCTAGATTTCCAGCACAAACAACAGTTGATGCATCCACTCGGACCAGTTTTTTTTTATGGATGGCACAGATCAAATCAGGAAGAGTAGAGAGTAATGTTACAATGTTTGTGGGTTCGGTAGATGTTCATGGCGGTCCTTGCCTGATGGATACCTGAATGATGTGCTTTGCTGCTAGTCCTGGTCCCAAAGGATGGTGTTTTTTTCAACCTCATGCTTGGCTGAAACAATCATCGACTACAATGATTGATGGATGGACTTGGACTTAAGACTAACAGCTATGCTACAAGCAATTTCATTTACCGATCGAAACAACACCACCCGATTAAGAGTGGACCCTTGGTTTGGTCACAGTCACAGCTGATCCCTGACAAGCTCGCAACGGAAAGCGCCCCGTGTTTCTCTGCACCATGTCCGTGAATCTTGTTTTGTCCCCGGGCCGCGCCTGCGACTTGGGTAGAGGACACTGGGAAGCAGCGCGGCCTCGCGGCGTCCATGCCCTTGGCCATCAGGCCATGGGTGGGGGTGGGTGCTGCTGGCCACGAGCTGGACGCAACCAGGCCATGTGACCCCGGGCTTGGATGGTAGCTAGGCTAGCTGCTGGGCACTGAGAGACTGACGACTGTGCGTGCATGCCGAGCTCTGCGCGGAGGGGACGACGCAGCCCAGAGCTAGCTAGCTACGCTGGTGCTGCGGCGTGCATGCGCACCATGTCCTCGCCATCCACGCACTGAGGTTCTTGTAACTTGTAAGCAAGCATCCAGAAAAAAAAAAAGAATCAAGAATGTGTGTTTTGTGGTTCAGTAAAGATCCTAGAAAACTATCAGACCTATCAGTAATACTACTCGCAGTTAGAAGCAGGTGAGCAACACCAAATCGAGTAGAGTAATCCAGGACCAGGAGCTAGCTGGAT
Source organism: Setaria italica (assembly GCF_000263155.2). Taxonomy (NCBI): domain Eukaryota; kingdom Viridiplantae; phylum Streptophyta; class Magnoliopsida; order Poales; family Poaceae; genus Setaria; species Setaria italica. The sequence continues at coordinate 1,375,146 of NC_028452.1, read as the reverse complement.
CGCCATGTCTGATCGATCACTGAATAAGGCCACTAAAGAAGTCGGCATCGGTAACCGGAAAAGGAAAAAAGGTATTCCCATCCCATCCGTCCGCGCCGAGATTGTGCAACTACTCTCTCGATCCCCGCCGTGATGTTCCTCCTTCCACACGCCGCACTGCCACTGCCCATAGCGCCGCGCCGCGCCGTGCCACCCCTGCATCGTTTTCCCTTGCCACCCTGCCCTGCGCGCGCGCGCGCGCATTCGTAACCCTCTCCTATATATCCACTGCAATCTCCCGTACTTTCCTCCTCGCTCCAGAGCCCCCTCGGCCCACGCAGAGCCAGCGTCAGTGACACGCAGCCGCGCCGAGGAAGACGACCGAGCTAAGCTAAGCTCGCTAGCGAGGGAGGCAATGGCGGCAGCCGGCGGCCTCCTGCTGCGCGGCGCGGCGGCGCTCACGGTCGCCGTCCTGATGCTGGGCATTGCTGGCGCCGCGAGGGCGCAGCTGCGGCAGAACTACTACGCCAGCTCCTGCCCCAGCGCGGAGTCCACGGTGCGCTCCGTCATCTCGCAGCGCCTCCAGCAGAGCTTCGCCGTCGGGCCCGGCACGCTCCGCCTCTTCTTCCACGACTGCTTCGTCCGGGTAAAGAAAGCTGCCGCCGCCTCGTGATCTCGCCGTGCATTGCCGTTGCCTCTGCTCCGCTAACGGCCTTGCTGCATGTTCGTGAAGGGATGCGACGCGTCGGTGATGCTGATGGCGCCGAACGGGGACGACGAGAGCCATAGCGGCGCGGACGCGACACTGTCGCCAGACGCCGTGGACGCCATCAACAAGGCCAAGGCGGCCGTGGAGGCGCTCCCCGGGTGCGCCGGCAAGGTGTCGTGCGCGGACATCCTCGCCATGGCCGCACGTGACGTCGTCTCCCTGGTAACCGAACGCGCCTCCTCTCTTGCTCACCCACCAATCGTCCCATTCCGCCCGTTTTCACCGCAGTGTTGCTATCTCAATCTTCCCGTGCACGTACCACGGCCATACCACCGGTCGCCCGGCCTGTCGCCGACTCGCCGCAGGGCACACCGTTGTTGTCAGCGGCCAGCGCGCACGGAGCCCACACCAAAGCTTCCGCCTTGCTGGTCGGTTCAGAGTTCAGACGTTCAGTTCACCCTCCCGTTGCACACTTTCATCGCATCGCATCGCATCCCATCCCCCAGTTAGGTTAGGTCGCCATGGCCCGCCACACCGGCACTGTTCCAAGCCTGGGTGTCAGTGACTTTTTGGCCGGCCGCAGCCTGCCAGCCGGGCCTGCACAGCGCGGCGCACCACCCCGATTCGGCCCCCGCGGCGCCCAGAGCGGGGCATGTGCTTCGTGTCAGCCGCTGGCCCGCGGCCGGATGCCCCCGGACGGGCGGGCACGGGCACTTCGCGTCGCCGAGGCCAAGCCACCCACTTCGGGTCCGTACTTTGTTGTTGGTCGTTGGTGCTCGCGGCGCGGCGGGCTCGGGCAACGACGCCCGGTGCCGTTGGGGAGCGTACGGTGGCGAGAGGTAGCATGCGCAGGCAGGATGGCCGGGGCGCCGGGCCTTTCGCCCCTTTCGAGACGACGGGCAACAGCTTCGACCTGCTACGGCCTACGGAGGACTAGCGGACGCAGCATGATGGATCGTTGCGACAGTGACGTGACATGCGTCTGACTAGTCTAGGACCCCTCGGGACACCACAGCGCTGTGCCCGTACCACGGTACCAGTGCGTAGGATTTGTAGGCCGTGTCCTGGTGCTGCCCGTGACGCCCCGGCAGAGCGGAGTGAGCCTCGTCACCTTGGTCCGTGACGCGCGCTGGCGACGGCTGCGACGGCGACGCGATGCCGTCCGTTCTTGGCATGCAAGCGTCTCCTCTCGTCACGTCGCGTCTGGGAGAGGAAGACCAGCAGGGAGGGGACAAAGTTTCCACTCCGTAGACTGTAGCCATGGAATGCGTACAATGTTAGCTTACAAACTACTACTACTCTACAGCAAAAGGAGCCAATTCGACAGTGCTGACCAATCTACCAGACTAGCTAGTTCGACCAAGAACTGATGTCACTACAGTAAAATGAGGAAATTTACCCTGCAATGCTAACATTTTAACACCGTGGATCTCTGTTACTGTCTTTATTCAAAAAAAGAATCTCTATTGCTGCAGCTGGGCGGGCCAAACTACGCCGTTGAGCTCGGGCGGCTGGACGGCAAGTCCTTCAACAGGGCCATCGTCAAGCACGTTCTCCCCGGCCCGGGCTTCAACCTGGACCAGCTCAACTCCCTGTTCGCGCAGAACGGGCTCACGCAGACGGACATGATCGCGCTCTCAGGTGCGTGTGCTCTTCCTCTATTGTTTTTCTCTCTACAAACACGTCAACACTCAACTATATGGTGACATCTAAACTCATGCCATCGCAAAATGAAATGCAGCACGGTGCAAACTGTTTTCACCGTGGGTATTAACAATAATGCTTCATCGTTGCCATCGGGTGAGCGAATCTTGAGGTCACAATCTGGGTTGCAAACTGTTTTAACCGTGGGTATTAACAATAATGCTTCATCGTTATTGTTTTTTTAGTAGTATAAGTTCGTCGTTTGATCGCAGTACGAGCATCTTTCTCGTGCACTCTGTGGCTCACGTGACTTTATCCTCTGTTTGCTGCTGCACAAGACAAAAGTGGTTCACTGTTCTATGCTACTGCCTCCAGGGCCGGTCCTGAGATTTTAGGGGCCCAGGACGAACTGAAAACCTGAAGCTCTAATTATAATAGTATAATAACGTTGCCTATAAGTACTCAATGTATATAAATATTCATATCAAACAATTTCTTTAACCATAGATATGCACCGTAAAAATCGGTTTATCATGATTAGCATTTTGTTATGTGGGAGATGAATTCAATATGTCATCTCATTGTTATTCTTACTACCAAAAAATTTGTCAACGGCTCTTCTCTGTGATTCTCATTTTCTCTTCTTCTCACTTCCGGATGGATATTTTCTAGATCATGATGTGTGTTAAAATATAAAGAAAAAGGAATTCCCTGCAAATAAAGGACGCCCTGATCTCCTCCCCTCATCTACTTGCTGTGTTCTTTCGTGCTAAAAATTAACTGAATAATGTGACATGATAGGCAGTATTGAATTGATCAGTAGATCACAAAGAAAGAGACTGGCTATAGTCGCTGATCCGTGATGCAAAGAGGCAATGATGAAGAACTCACGGAGTCATGGTCTCACGGACTGACGGAGGCATCTTTGGTGAATCGATGGCGTTCGGGCGTCAGACATCCTTGAGTCGCCGGCGGCCGTCTGTCGCGAAGACGCAAACTCACGATGTATCATGTATGCGCGACGGCGGCGTGACCGGCTGACCACCGCCCTCTCCGTGGTCCCGAAAGACATGGCTAATGGATAGGGTTAAAATCCATTAGCTCCTCACTTATTCTTTTTATCTCTTTCCTTTTTATCTTTTCACAAGTCATTAGTACCTATTAGTTCCTTCCCGACAGCTAATGCTTTTCGCACATTTTGGAAGTGGGCTAAAGTTTAATCCTCCCATTAGCCCTCCATTTGAATAGGCTAGGCTAATGTATAAAGGTGCTAAACTTTAGCACTTTCACCTATTAGCAGTTGGATCCAAATAGACCTAAGAGAACCATTATCTTAGAAAAACGCAAAAAAATGCAGAGTACTTTGTGTTGCAGTAAAGTGCACATCTAGAGGTGAAAAAACCGACATGTAAAGTGATAAAGTAATCACTCAATAACAGGCTAAACAGCCTTTCAAAAGTAACTCTGCTTCATTGTGGGAGCTTGCTACCTCGGAAAAATAATAAAGTATTCCTAAAAAGAACTTTTCTGGGATTTTTGTGTGTTTTTATCTCTGACACTTTGGGTTACCTTGTTTAGGCGCTCACGATTTGTTTTATCATTGATTCTGTATTGGGAGGATTAATAAAAGCTATTTGTAGTACATGGGAACAGAGGACACATTGTCTGAATGTTCTTGGTTTCTGTCAGATCCTACTGTGGTAGTTAAACTAAACACTGCTGCTTGGATTCAGATTTGAACACACGAGGCCTTTCCCTGTGACAAAATCGAAACAAGCGGCAGTAACTTTTGAGTGAACCACCCAATTTTGTCCATGCAAAGCACTGATTGATAGTTAAAATGGAAAAGAAAAGCTGACACTGCATACCTAGGGGACTTTGTACAGGCTTTTCACCATTATGAAAAGATCTATCAGAAAATTCAGAACTGTATTTGCCGTGGATTCAGCCATCTACCAATTCTAAACTGAAGTTTGTTTGATCTAGGCTGTAGTAACATACTAACAAATCACGGCATCTGCATTATGCAGGCGCTCACACGATCGGCGTGACACACTGCGACAAGTTCATCCGCCGGATCTACACGTTCAAGCAGCACCTGCCGTGGAACCCGCCGATGAACCTGGAGTACCTGCGGTCGCTGCGTCGGGTGTGCCCCATCAACTACAGCCCGACGGCGATCGCGATGCTGGACGCGTCCACGCCCAGGGTCTTCGACAACGCCTACTTCAACAACCTCCGCTACAACAAGGGCCTGCTCGCCTCCGACCAGGTGCTCTTCACCGACCGCCGCTCCCGCCCCACCGTCAACCTCTTCGCCGCCAACAACACCGCCTTCCAGGAGGCGTTCGTCGCCGCCATGGCCAAGCTCGGCAGGATCGGCCTCAAGACCGGCAGCGACGGCGAGGTGCGCCGCGTCTGCACCGCCGTCAACTAGCTCGCCGGCCGCCGACATCTAGCCTAGCGTGTGTGCGTGCGTGCCTGAGTGTTTTGACGGGCGTGCAGTGTGTGTGTTGATCATTAGTAGAGTTATTGTAGTAGGCTGTGGGTTCGTAGGTTCGTGAAAGAACTTTTTTTTTTTTGCTTGTTTATACGTTTGGTGGTGAGATTTTGTTAGCGATTAATTCTTTTGACGCAGCAGAGGTGTGGATCGGTGGATTATAGAAACTGATGAGATGTTTGCCTCGACCTAATGGATGTTTGGGTTGACATGGATTATTTGTCTCGATGAATTCTGGTCCCTCGGTGTTGGATCCGGCGAACTTGCGGCCTCGCGCCTGCTGCGGGAGTGTGGTGGAAACGGTCGAGCAGGCCAAGCCTAGATCGAATCTGCCGCAGGCCCGCAGCCCTCTCCGTCCCGTCCAGGCCACATTAGGCCCACAAACTCTTCTATTGCCGCAGCAATATAGCCCATAGAGAGGGCAGGGCCGTTAGGCGCCTTCTCTTAACAGTTTAAGCTAGACAGCTAGTTACCGCTATAAGTTGTTCCATGTTGGCATAAGATATCACTCCTCCAATTCAACTCTTGACCCGCTCTTCGAAGCATTTATGGGACCCATGTTTGACCACCTCTCTTCGAACTGTACAATGTTGCTCAGCCATATTCCTTTTTATGGAACCTCAATAGTGCTTACATACTGCTTTCAAAGCATAAAATGTGGAACCTCAATGGAGTCGAAGGTCTTACATAGAAAGTAGGCTCAATAGTGCTTTCTTCCACAGGATAGACATCACCTGATGGAAAAGGAGGGAACTCTGGTTAGATCCGGACACAGCTCCTGGTGGCTAAGACGCTGATCCTCTGGTTAGATCGTGCCCATGAACGAAGGACACTAACAGCTGATGAAGTAAGGTTGAGAAAACAGTTGAAATTCAGAACACTGGGTTTGGCGTCCTTCGAGAGGAACATGGCACGACAACGCTCTCGGTTGTTATTTCTTAGGGATGGGGATGCTAACTCGGGGCTATTCCATATGCAGGCGAGTTACCGTATGAAGAAAAAGTTTATCTCCAAGCTCGAGTATAACGGGGTCATTGCTCTCACACATGAACAAAAGGAGGAACAATTGTTTTCCTATTTCCAGGCTATTATGGGCACTCCGTATGTAATAACTGAGGCCATGGATACCCTCTCTTTGGACATGTCAGCCTGTGACTTGAGCCAGTTGGATGCGCCATTCTCAGAACGAGAGATTTGGGACACGATTAGAAACCTACCGAATGAACGAGCGCCCGGTCCGGATGGGTTCACCGCGGAGTTCTACAAAGCTTCCTGGTCCGTGATAAAAAAAAATGAGGTGCTAGCTGCCTTTAATGCTTTCTACAGAACGGCCTGCGCCCAGTTCGGCCGCCTAAACACGCCTCTTATAACTCTAGTACCAAAACGTCAGGATGCTACCTCCCCGGCCGATTACAGCCCGATCAGTCTTGTGCATAGCTTCGCAAAGATAGTCGCTAAACTACTTTCAAATCGGCTAGCGCCCAACCTGCACAGGCTGGTAGATGTTAACCAGAGTGCTTTCATAAAGAACCGGTCCATCCACGACAACTTCAAATATGTTGAGCAGGCTGCTAGGACCCTACACCGGAAACGAAAAGCAAGCCTGCTACTCAAGCTGGACATTTCGAAGGCATTCGACACTGTTAGCTGGCTGTTCTTGTTGCAGGTCCTTCAGGCTCAGGGTTTTGGGGTGAAATGGCGGGAGTGGATATCCATCCTTATCTCGTCGGCTTCTACCTGGGTTTTACTCAATGGGTCACCTGGCAGGACTATACACAACGCAAGAGGTTTAAGACAGGGCGATCCGTTATCACCTATGCTTTTCATTCTGCTAAGGGAGGTCTTGCACAAACTTCTCAAGAAAGCTAAGCAGTTAGGTGTTCGGGCTGAGCCTGCCATACAAGGTGTTCAACATCAATGCTCGATTTATGCTGACGATGTGATCATCTTCGCATCACCACAAATTCAAGACATCATCACCATCAGGGAGGTGCTGGAATTTTTTGGTCAAGCTTCCGGCCTAAAGACGAACCTGCACAAGAGCCAGATTATTCCCATTGCTTGCTCAGATGAGCAGATAGCGAGAGTCAGTAACATTTTCCTTGCTCAGGTTGCAAACTTCCTGGTCCAGTACCTAGGGCTGCCACTAACTGTCAGCCAGTTGCGGAAATCTCACTTCCAACCGCTGATTGACAAGGTCTCCAACTCAATCCCAGCGTGGAAGGCTCAGCTCATGAACAAGGCAGGTAGACTTACTGTGGTGAATTCTATCATGAGCTCCATCTGCACACACAATCTGATAGCTTTGAAAGTGCCTGACTCGGTTTTGCACCAGATAGACAAAATGAGAAAGGGGTTCTTATGGGCTGGTAAAGATAAAGCTCTTGGGGGACAGTGCGCAGTAGCTTGGCCTGTAGCCTGCAGGCCATTCCAGTTCGGTGGGCTTGGTGTCTCGAACCTGCGTCTTGTTTCCCTTTCCTTAAGGCTACGATGGTTGTGGCTGAGAAGAACTGACGCCCAAAGACCCTGGAGACACTTACAGACGGACTTTGACGGTGACAGAATCCTGCTAGCTATCTTCCAGGCATCAATTACTGTGGAGCTGGGAGATGGAAAACTTGCCCTATTCTGGACTGACAATTGGTTGGGCCAATCTTCCCCCTGCATACTTGCTCCGGAGCTCTGCCAATTGGTCACGCCTAAGATCAGGAGAACCAGAACAGTAGCTGATGCACTGATCCAGAAACAATGGATCAAAGACGTTGCCGGACGGTCTACAGTGAGGACCCTGCACCAATATGTCCAGCTGTGGCATGCGGTCTCTGATATCCAGCTGTGACACGGAGTCAAGGATAGAATAGCCTGGCAGTGGGAGAGCTCTGGGCTATACTCTGCACGATCCGCTTACAAATCTTTCTTCTACGACTCCACCAATTACCCGGCTTATAATGTCATCTAGAAAGCATGGGCTCCTCTCAAAATTAAATTTTTCGTTTGGCTGGCCCTCCGGGAGAGGATCTGGATGGCAGCTCGTCGTAAGCGGCGTGGCCTCCAGAACGATGATGTTTGCACACTCTGCAGCCAACAATCGGAAACGGCTCAGCACCTTCTTGCTCACTGCAGTTATGCACAACAGGTTTGGCTTGCTGTTGGTCAGGTGATAGGCATTCCTCAGACCCCCCGGTAGCAAATACTGCTCTGATGGACTGGTGGCTGTTGAAACGTGCAGGGCTTAATAGCGGCAGGAAGAAGGGTATGGATTGCACCCTTATGCTTGTCTCATGGATGATTTGGAGGGAACACAACAATAGGGTTTTCAGCAAAGGATCGCCCAAGATGCTGCAACAGCTCACAGAGGAAATTTCATCGGAAGCAAGGGTGTGGTGCTTGGCCGGGGCAAAGTCCTTAGCAGACATAGGTTGGCCGGGGTGTATGGCGACCACCCCATCCTAGCCTTCTTAACTCTGCTGCCTAAGGGTGTTTAGATCGAACATATAATTGACATATGTGAACACCTCCCGTGTGCGTGCGCCTGGTTAGCCCGCGTTGTAAAATTTTTGTGCTTCCATTTATCTTCTTAATTGAATGATACGCAGCTCTCTTGCGTATTCTAGGAAAAAAAAAGGAGGGAACTGGTTTATGAAACTGAGTGAGTAGTGTAAACACTAACACACCTATGCAAACACCAAAAATGAAAGTTTAAGTGCTAGAATAAAAAAAATGTACCGATATAAACTAAGTGGAGCATATGCCCCTCACCATAATGTAGGCCCATTGTGCATCTCTATGTTTTGGGGTTATAGGGTTTAGGATATACGTTTTTTCACTAAATACATGTCTTTGATGTATTCTCTAAGAAAATAGGAGGTCGTCATCATTGCATTTTAAATTGTTCTTCTCATTGAAGGCCACTCGGGTTCCGAAGGAACTGTTACAAATCTGCTACGAGAAAAGGAGACACACCAAGTAGTGATGTGCACCCTTGCTGTGTTTTGGCCCGTGATGGCACTCAACGGCGTCAACATTCTACGCTGGATCTTTTCCTCAAGTGAAGGCAAGGCAAATTTCATTACAAATGAGGGACCTTTTTGTAACTAGGCAAGAGCCCCTTCCGCACGCGAATTTTTTTTATTTTTAACCCTTTTTTTTCTTTATTTTTAAAAATAACCTCAGCGGTGTTTTATTTGCGCCGCCTAACCCTTTTGGCCGCGCCAGACCGCCTGGCGCGGCAGGAACATGCTGCCGCGCCACATGCACTGGCGCGGCGGCCCCCTGCCACGCTGGCGCGGCGAGTCGCGGCGCCAGGTGGGCGCTGACGTGGGCTTGCGTTCGCCGCGCCAGCCCGCCTGGCGCGGCAGGGCCAACACTGACCCCACGCGCCGGCTCCCTTCCTCCTCCCTCCCTCCTTTCTTCCTCCTCCAGACACACCACACATCAGCACCTTGCAGCACCGGCCCCCGCCACCCCACCCCCAAATCCACCAAAAATCCGGCATTTTTGGTGGGGGGAACGTAGTGGGAATCGATCCCTGCTTCGTGTGGAAGGTATTCCCCTACTTATTCTCGTGTTTTACCGTTGCATTTGGTAGATCGGAGGATGTTTAGGTGACTTAGGGTTAGGTTAGTGATTTGAAATTTCAATGCAATGCAATGGTGTTTTGTGTTAGATGATACGTAGTTCATACGCAATTGAGTCTCTGCCCGCGATATTGACGTGTAGAACTTATTGATTTAAGGATATATTCATTGAATCGTATAGTGCAATGTATATGTGTATTTTTTGTTTGCAATTTGTCCAATATATGTAATGTGTGTAGTTGATATGTCGAATATGTGCAATGTGTAGTGTATATGACATGGTGAAATGTTTGTATTTTGTAGATGGATCGTTTAGTTCGATTTTTTCATGGTGGTGTTGTGAAACAAAATGGGGAGTTAGAGAATATGAATGAGTCAATTGAAATATTTGATGGTCCTCCAAGTTTTAGTGATTTAGTTGACCGTGTAATGACGAAGTATGGATGTAGAGTGGATGAGATCAGTTTGAGAGGTCGTTTTGATTGTGGGAAAGCTAGAGCTCATTATGTTCTCATGAAGTTAGCATCCGATGCGAATTGGAAGCACTATAAGGATGTTGTGCACGAAGCTAATGTTGCATGTTTGGAGGTTATAGTCGAAATTGTTCGTATGCCTGGCCCAAATGTTGTCATGAGGGAGGAAGTGACGGTAGTGAACCATAATGGTACCCAGGAGTTAGAAATGTTGCATCACGTGTTAGGTGAAACAGAACGTGATTTTGACTTGGCTATTGCCAATGATGATTTTCCCAATAACATTTTTGAGAGGGATGAAGCAAATATAGATGTTGATAATGTCTCTATGGGTTCCGAAGATTGTGAATTGGAGGAAGATGGGGTAGTAGGTGAGGAGGTAGAGGAGGAATCACTATTTGAGAGTGGTGGGCATGAATATGAGAACGTCGGGGTAGAAAATGAAGAGGATGGACTGCAATTTGACACCGCAACCATACATGATGTAGAAGGCATTCGCCGTATGGACGATTGTTTTTCTTACACCCAGTGTGAGTTGCGGATGTTAAAAGAACGTGATGTCGAACTGCCGTCCGTTCCCAATGATCAGGACATAAGTATGGTTCACAAAGCAATATGTGAATCTAGTATGGTGAATGCCGAAGGGACGTCCATTGGTGAGAGTCCAGTGATTAAGAAGGGGATGAAGTTCAATAGTCTTGAGGAGCTGAAGTTTTTCTTGGCTGACTACGCGGTGAGGTTACATAGACCTTTTAGCGTAGTTCACTCTGACAAGAACTTAAGATACAATGTGATGTGCAAGCAAGGATGCCATTGGCGTGTATGGTCTCGGCTAATATCAAGCACCGGACAATGGTGAATTTCAAATGTTGTGCAACCGCATACTTGTCGGTCGTCACAGCCGAAGCGAGAGCATGTACAGTGCACAGCAAAGTACCTTGGACGGCGTATCCTAGGCATTATCCGTAAAGACAGCGAGACATCGGTGCCATCACTCGTGGAGTCCATCTTCATCTTTAGTGGGTACCGTGTGAAGTATTCGAAGGCTTGGCGGGCGAAGCAACACGCTGTTGCCCTGCTTTGGGGCGACCTGAAGGAGTCGTACGGCATGGTTCCTAGGGTACTCTCAGCTATAACCTACTACAATCCCGGAGTTAAATGGTGGATCGACTCATGTGGTATGATGCTTCCTGACAATGGAGTGTTGAAGCATATACTGCAAAGGGTATTTTGGTGCTTCCCTCAATGTAGTGAGGCATTTCAACATTGCCGTCCTGTGATACTGGTGGACGGTACATTCTTGACTGGCAAGTACAAGGGTACATTAATGATGGCAGTTGCTGTAGATCCAGAACAACAGATTGTGCCTCTTGCTTTTGCCTTGGTCGAGAGTGAGAATAATGAGAGTTGGTCATGGTTTATGAAACTTGTTCGGGTACATGTTCTTGGACCTTCACGGATAGTGTGTATGATATCAGATAGGCATCATGGGCTTCTAAATTGTGCGAAGGACCACATTGATGGTTTTCCACCGCTTGTGCATAGGTGGTGCATGAGGCACTTTGCTGCCAACATGTCGCGTCGGCAGAAGAGCAATCGTGTGATTGGAAAATTGAAATTATTATGCAAGGTTCATACAGAGAGAGAATTTCGTGAGAAGTTAGAAGATTTAGTGAAGGACTTGAACGACGACGCAAAAGAATGGTTGAAGGGTGAAATGGGGGACAAGGATAAATGAGCGCAGGCTTTCGATGAGGGAGGGATGCGGTGGGGTATTATGACCACGAACTTCTCGGAATCACTCAACGGAGTTTTCAAAGGCACCCGAAGTAGGCCCGTCGCTGGAATTATTGAATACACATTCGAAAAATGCAACGCCTACTTTGTGAACCGATGGGGAAAGGCACGTGAAATGTTAGATCAAGGCTATAGAATTGGGCAAGTTGCAGATAATTATTTATCAGAGGCTGAGCTTAGATCCGTGCACCACTTAGCAGAACCGTACGGGCCAGAAATGATGGTGTATTCTATAAGAAGTTACGGTACGACTAACATTGGGGGTGAGAGTCATGGAGGCCGACACTATAGAGTGGATCTGCACGAAGTTTCGTGCACCTGCAATGTTCCTCAATTGTTGCACCTTCCATGTTCACACTTCATTACAGCTTGCAAGGCAAGAGGTCTTAACTTTGAAGCCCCATGTACATGTCACCGTTGTACTCTAGGGAGCACACCATCAAAATTTAGGAATCAAGCTTTCAACCTTACCTAGATCCGTCACAATGGCCGGCATATGAAGGGGTAGGGTACGTGCCTAACCCCAGTTTAATGAGAAATAAAGTAGGAAGGCGGCAGAAGAAGCGTTTCACAGGCGAGATGGACGTGTCGGAAGGGAGGCTTTCTGCAGATTATGATACTGGTGATTTTGATATTGACAAGTCGGAAAATCGTTGCTCCAAGTGCCACAAGATCATCAGGAATTGCACATGCCGCAGTAGAAAATCAAAAGGCACTAAATCTAGACCGAGCAGTAATAGGCCGCGTACTTCGAACAATTGGGTACGCGCGTTGCTTGTATTATGCGTGGCTATTATTTTATCTTTTTTATAGTAGTACATTATCATATTTTCCGTACTTATCATGTAATGAAGCTTTTTCTAACGATCATTTATGTTGTTTCTTTAGGATGGCGGCCCCAGGGTACCCTCTTCTTGAGGCTGCTTACGACTTGCACCACCGTGCCCACCACCTTGCGGACCTGAATGAGGTATAACAATGGTTGCTAATTTTTGCTGATGAATGCATACCTTAGGATGAGAATTGCAAGATTTTCGTATGAAATGTTCTTATAAATTAAGGATGTGCCTATCGTTACTATTCGCTTGTGTAGAGTGTAAACAATTTCATACTGCAAATGTCATTTGTATCATATTTGTGTTACTTACCACTTTAGAAGCCCGTTATTCACAATTGGATTGACTTCTCATTTTGGTAATAATCTTATAATGTTTTGCAGAATTTGACACCACTCAGGGCTAGGGTGCACTCACCACTTAGGTGGGATGAGCGGTACGCCCAGTACCTGCAGAGAGCAGGTTTCTTGGATATCGCTGTTCAGGTCGTGGGGGGTCTCCCTCCAATGGACGGACCACTGTTGACCGCTATGGTCGACAGGTGGCGTCCGGAGACTCATACGTTCCACATGCCCTTCGGAGAAATGACCATCACAATGCAGGATGCGGCTATGATACTCGGCCTTCCACTGCATGGGCAGCCAGTGACAGGTATTATCCAGAATGAGAATTGGCGTGATATGGTCGAGATGCATATTGGGATTAGGCCGTCAGAGCCAGAGGGCGGAGATAGCTCGAAGAAGACGTCCGGTGTTAGCTCGGCATGGTTGAGGGAGCACTTCGAGGTGTGTCCTCCGGGAGCAAATGACGAGGTCGTGCAGCGCTTTGCTCGAGTGTGGCTATGGCACTTTGTCAGTACATTCCTCCTTCCAGATGCAGCTGGGAACACAGTATCGTGGATGGTTCTCCCCATTCTAGGTCAAGTTTGGGAGAACATAGCCACTTACAGTTGGGGCTCAGCGGCTCTTGCCTGGCTGTACAGACAGTTATGTGAGGCTTGCCGGCGCACAGCGAGAGATTCCAATGTTGGAGGGTGCACTTATATGCTCCAGATATGGATTTGGGAGCGAATGCCCGTGGGTCGACCTTCCCGCCTCCGTGTCGATGTAAGTCACAACGGCTAATTCCTTTTTCTACGTTAATGTTCAAAAAACTATTGTATCATGTGACCAATTGGACTTACTTGCAATTTCAGCCATGGCATCGAGACGATGCTCTTCCCACGTTCTATCACGTGTGGAAGCATGTGCGGCCCGTTCGTGGCAATCCGGATAGGCGCTACAGGGCCTACACGAACGAGTTTGATGTTCTGACGCAGCACCAGGTAATTTGGTAACCATAATATTTTTTAAGCTAACTTGCGTATAATGGTAGATGAAATAAGTATTGCGTGAAATTTTTTGAAGGTGGAATGGAAACCGTGTGACCGTCAGCAGCTTAGCGATATCGTCTTTTCACCGACATGCTACAGAGACAGAGAGCTGTGGAGGTGCACGACCCCAATGATACTGTACTACGTGGTAGAGTTTCATATGCCGCATAGGGTGATGCGGCAGTTTGGGAGGATGCAACCGTGCCCTCCTTTGAAATTATCGACTTCGCAGCAGCTGCACAGGTACGCAGGAATAAATAACTATTGGAGGGTATTCAATTAACGCAATTAACGTGTTATACTAATACTTCACTAATTTTTGATGCAGTATCGACCGCAGAAAGCGGTACAAGGAAAATGATTGGAGGGTGAAGCATGACCGGTACATCCACCTGTGGCAGAACAAGGAAGGATGCGATCCTGAAGGTGGACCGTACTGGCGACCCAACAATGAGTACATAAGATGGTACTGTACTTCGACGAGAACCAAAGTGAAACCATCTTGGACTAATGTGCCCATTGAGGATGCACCGTCTGATGATGACGCTGACATAGCTAACGTGTACGACACCATGACACGCCATGGGACACAGCCTGAGCGTGCACCTCTCCACGACTACATGGTAAGCTTTCGGTTTGTAATTATATTATCGTCACATTGATCACTTATGGAATGAAAACTCCTGCGTGCAGGGACAACAGCTTGCAAGGCTCTCTAACGAGGCGGGCGTGATTATGGAGCACGCTGTCGGGGAAGGTGATAGTCTGCTTCGTGCTTTTGCAGAGGTAGAAGCCCAAACAAATTTTCACTTGTACTCGTACTATCTTTGTAACCATCAATAACATAGTCGTGAATATATGGCAGAGGGTTCGTAAAAGTTGCAGGCGAATGGCGCAGAGGATGAACTGCATGACATCCTCAGATGCGCACGACGGGGGCAATGTCCAGGGTACTTCTTCAGGATCACGTCGAACTGCATTGGTGAGTACCCCCAGGGCTGCAACACCGTCCACTGCGGCAGGTCCTAGCAGGAGATCGCGAGGTAAGGAACCCGCATCCCCTCAGGAAAGCGAGGACTCGGAAGGTGAGCAGTCTGAGGATGATGACCCTACGTATGGTGAGGAACTCGAGATTTCTCACGATGCTCCACCTGTGACTCAGACGCAGGGAGAGTCCAGCCAGGTATATTCAGAAGTTCCTCCAAATTCAATTATACATTTTAATGTTCGCTCCCGAAGTGTCATACAAATTTTATGATTTGTGCCCAATTATTCAATAGGAACCTGCAACTCATACCCGGTTGCCACGCCGGCGTCATCGTTCCCGGGACCACACCGACGTTGGCAGCGCCAATGTGCTGCCCACGCATCCAAGGAGGGAGCGTCGCCCAAGAGATCCTTTTAGCCCTCCGGATGAGCGGCGGTCACGCCACTGAACCTAGCATGTGCCCAATTATTCCATAAGTTGGTTGTTAGGTTTATTCATGTCACGTTTGTAAAAGACTAAGTTGGTTGTTACGTTTTTTTATGTCCGTACAATGTTATATGTTTGCTCCATGATGTACTTGTAGTTCGTGTATTTTTCCGTAAATGTTCAGCACAAAAATACGTTTCGGATTGTGCAGCGCGCTCCTGACGCCCCACCCCCCTGGGCCGAAACCTACTGAAAGTTTACTAAAATTGGCACGGCAGCGCACCCCTGCCGCCACCACCCCCCGGCGAAACCTACTGAAAGTGGGTTTCATTTGGCGCGGCAGCTCACCCCTGCCGCGCCAGGCGGGCTGGCGCGGCAAGACCGGCCGAAACCTACTCAAAGTAGGTTGCATTTGGCGCGGCAGCTCACCCGTGCCGCGCCAGGCGGCCTGGCGCGGCAAGACCGGCCTCCGCCCCCGGCGAAACCTACTGAAAGTAGGTTTCATTTGGCGCGGCAGCTCACCCCTGCCGCGCCAGGCCGTCTGGCGCGGCAAGACCACCCACCGCGGGCGAAACCTACTGAAAGTAGGTTGCATTTGGCGCGGCAGGTCAGCCCTGCCGCGCCAGGCGGCCTGGCGCAGCAAGACCGACCACCCCCCCCCCCCCCCGGGGAAC